>NC_062530.1:4332339-4632339 GCF_022655615.1 Tachysurus fulvidraco | reverse complement strand
CTTGTAATAATCAGATAATGCTTACTGGAATAAAGCATTTCCATCCCAGAACAATTTTTGTGCTTCCCGACACATCTCTGTCAGTGCCAGCTGGGGGTGTGTTTTAGAATTGCGCTTCTACACGCTCCCCTGCCTTCACCTGCAGAAATTCCAGTCCTAAAGTTTTTTTGTAGCACTCTCCATCATTTCTATTGAACTTTGTTATTCTGATTTCTAAAATATGCAACAATTTAGTAATTAACCTTAAACTAAAGCTGTTGCATGTCTGAAAATTAATGAATAAATAAGTAAACAGTGTTTAGCACATCTGCATTGCACCTCCAGGTTTGGGGGCTTGATGAGTTTGCATGTTCTACCCATGCTGCTGGGGTTTCCTGAGGGTACTCCGGTTTCCTCCCCAAATCCAAAGACATGTTAGGCTGATTAGCATCTCTAAATTGTTTGGTACTGTATTACAGATTATGTGCAATTGTGCTCTGTGATGCGTTAGCACCCTGTCCAAGGTGTCTCCTAATTGTGCCCTGAATCTCCTGGTACAGGCTGCAGGTTCCACATGACCCTCTGTAGCATAAATAAATAGTACAGAAAATAAATGGATGTGATAAATGAATTAAGAAATTGCAACATGTCCTGTTAAATAGAGTGGCTTCCTGTAATGAGTCTGTCTGTGTGTTTGCACTGTTTCTGTCTGCTGTCTTGTCCTGCTGTTAATTGTTTGCTCCGCCCACTCATTGGTTACCATGGAGACTAATTGAACTCAAGCTTTCCTCCAGGTGTGTTATCTTTGTTTCTGATTGTCTCTGCTTTGTGATTGGTTCCTGTTTGCTATATTTACTCTGTTTGTTCACTTCCCAGGTGTTAGTCGTTGTTGGTATGGGGTGTGTTTATGTCGATGTTCCCGTTTCCTGTTCGCTCTGTGTTCAGCCTTGTGTTGCCTGCCTGTTTATCTGTGCTTTGGGTTAAAACTTTTAAAAGTGCATTTGGATCCTCACGTACCTTTGTCTCATCAAAACACTTCCACACTCTATCGCTTTTAATGTAAAATTGTCTTTAACCACAATCCTCAAATACTTGCAACTGAGTCCATTCTAGTTTATTTGAAATCTTTCTTTCATCGCATGAGTTTCATATTGACTGCTAGTTCCTACATACAAAAAGCCTGGTCCCATCTGCACAAAATACTAATTCCCACTAATCTTTTTTTCTTATGTAGTTAAGATGTAATTCCTGTCCAAATGCACAACTATAGTGCCAGCTTTCGAGTTCAGGTAAAAGGGATGTGCATGAGGGAAGTGCCAAGATGATGAAAACATCTGATGCTGTAAACAGTTGAGTAAAGATTCTGACATGATTAGTTTTTAAACTGACTGCTGCCCAAAGCTGATGGATTACAAAATGTCATTGTTGTTATCCCACAGTCATTGTGAAGAATATAAATATAATATATATAGAAATAATATAATAATATAATAGAAACGTAAAGCAGATGCCATAGATTATCCAATCCACATATTTGATTTTGGCACAGGTTTTATTCGGGATGCACCTTCCTGATGCACCTTCCTGATCTCATTTTAAACTGGGCTTGGGACCAGCACTGCAACCCCCCCGGTGGCTGGGTAGGTTCCCTGCCCTGGTATCGAGCCTGGGTCATGACAGATAGAAAGCAGAAGCTAATTTAATTAATTCTATTCACCAGTTGTTAGTGGTATTATTGCTATCTATTAAATTCAAGGTGTTTTTAATGATCAGATTTATCAGTGTTAGTCACTCTCACAAAAGCTTTAGTTTTTTTTCTTAGCATTTGTAATATATATTTTTAAACCACTGAAAACTATTTGTTTGTCAGTAATTAGCCATAGAGTTCACTTCAGAAATAGATGAAGCTTCACCTTTGCTAATGTTACTCACAGACTAAAAGATAAATGTGTTTTCATGTATGCAAACATCAGCACATTGAAATTTAGGCTTAATGTGTCGATTACGTTCATATTATATTACATTTTGTTACCCTTGGTTAGGTTAGGTTACATTTTGTTACCCTTGGTTAGGCAAGTCGTGGCCTAATGGTTAGAGAGTCTGACTCGTAATCCTAAGGTTGTGGGTTCGAGTCTCGGCTGTGAGGTGCCCTTGAGCAAGGCATCTAACCTCCCAACTGCTCCCTGGGCGCCACAGCATAAATGGCTGCCCACTGCTCCGGGTGTGTGTTCATGGTGTGTGTGTGTGTTCACACGTGTGTGTACTTTGGATGGGTCAAATGCAGAGAACGAATTCTGAGTATGGGTCACCGTACTTAGCCGTATGTCACGTCACTCGTTTAGTATCAGTAACAAAATGATGCTGCTTATAAAACAAGAACTCAAAGAATGAGGGTTATATTAATGACTAGCTGTTAAAATAAGTAGAGTTGTGTAGGGATTTGAAGAATATTAGTGTAAAAATAAAGCAAAATAAATATCACAACTTTGGAGCAGATGAAAATTACACTGAACAGATTTGAGCCATTCACTATTTCCCTTGCCCATGTAAAAAAAAAAGGGGGGTATGTTTGAGGTATATTTTCCACCCTGCTATGCACTTGAGGCGGATCACAGAACGGTGTCAGTTCTTCTGTCAGAGAGTTTCTGTGTGTTTGTCAGATGCTGTGTGGATATGCATTTAATTCACTCAAGCACATATACGCTGGCTTCACTGGCCCTGATGTAAAGTGACATGTGAAATATAGCTAATTGAAAGGCGGCCTGCCATCTAATCCCACCTGACAGCAAATCTGCTCTTAGCACACTGTTAACTCCAGCTTGCAGCATGACTTATAAGACCCGAGCCAAAATATTTCCACCCAACAAGGCTGAAGGTTCTTTGCGGATCGATCGCCTTCCACTTCCACTTTATTTTGAGAGGAGATATTGTTTTTCTGCAGGTCTAATGTAAGCAGAAAGCACTTACATATTAAGGAAATGAGAGCAGTTCCCAGAAGTTTTCATAGATCTGTTTACTGGCATTTCATGGTGCACAAATGATGGATTGTAGATATTTAGTTTATAATGGAGACTAGAAATAGACTTTGGGAAAAACAGGTGAACGCTGTGAGAACACAGTGCATATTGTTGCATATAGACATTAGGAATACAGCTAGGTAAAGGCTAGAGTCTAGAATTGCAGCTGAAAAACATTTAAAAAACTTTAATCTATCAATTGATTACATAAATCTATTGGAAATATCAACATTTCCCTCAGATCTGTTGTTAAATTTTGAAGAACAGACTCCAGATGGTTAAAATGAGATGATATTCTTAGCATCAACTGCATACTGTATGTCCATGATTTTATATAGAGGAAAGTCAACATTCCTCATGTTACCAACCCTATTTATGTTTGCCTTTTTTCTGTCAATAGTAAAATAATGGAAGTTTAAGTGTGTGAGAGAGGGAATATAAAGTAGAGCGAAACAGATGGACAGACAGACAGACAGAGAAGAACAGATCAGTGACTGGCAAAGTGATTGGGGAGAACATGGAGAGAGAAACTGCGAGAGAGACAAAGGAGAAATTGAGGCTATTTGAGGATCCATTATAAAGAAGGGATGAGAGAAGGTTCCTTCACATATAGTAATGAAGGGCTGAGGGAAAAAAGAGAGAGGTACAGGGTGGAGAGGGAAGGGAAGAGCCCTAATTTGTCTTAATGAAGTCCACTTTTGCTGACAGGGGAACCCTGGTTATGAGAAAATGAAACAGAAGATGGAAAAATGTGTGTGTGTGTGTGTGTGTGTGTGTGTGTGTGTGTGTGTGTGTGTGTGTGTGTGTGTGTGTGTGTGTGTGTGTGTGTGTGAGAGAGAGAGAGAGAGAGAGAGAGAGAGAGAGAGAGAGAGAGAGAGAGAGAGAGAGAGAGAGAGAGAGAGAGCGAAGGATGAAGGGAAAGTGGACTCAAACACCTGCTCAGCTTTGGTTACTACAATAATAGCACAATCCTATGATTGTATGTCTGGAAAGTGACTTTACCATGTGGAATATTTTAGCTGGAGGCTACATGCTTATCCTGTCTATCCCTGTTAGCTTTGAGTTTAGTCATTCTATGATTCAGTAGCCTCACAAGAAGCAAATACGTTTTCTTGTCTTCCTCGAAAAGGAATAGCTTAGCAAAAAATCTAATTCTCACAGTCTTTACAGTACTTTATAGTTTCTCTGTCCAATGTTTGCATCTTTACTCTGTAAGAAGTCAATTCTTTACATCTTAAAGCGACAAAGCTAATGTAAATAAGACAAAATAGGAATCTTGTTTCACACAGAAGCTTTTGTGTAAATATCTGCCTTAAATAACATCCAGTGTTTCAGCAGCAGCTTTAGGTCACAGTATGATTCACTGTAATTGTTCAATGTAAACAGAACCTCATAGTGAAGCCAAATGCTTATGGAGGCAGCCATCTTGGACAACCAGATTTACATTCCCATAGCATACAATGACAAGAAGCATACAGTAGATAAAGAAAAATATTATAATATGATAACAATTGGTGAAATGAATAGAATACGGTTGCTTTACAGTGTTGTTTGACACCAACCAAACATAATATCTAGATTAAAAACATTTCATCTACAGTGTACATATAATATTTGTTAGATACAATTATCATTGTGGTTCAAGTTCAAATCTAATAAAGCAAATATTTTCTTGCTTTGAAGGCCCACTGTGAAGACTAAAGGCTAAGAGCAAGGCTAATAAATAAGACTTCAGAGGCCTGTTTTCTATATGCCAATTACCGAGTTAGCTGGCTTGCATTGCTGATGATTTAACATCATCCTGGATTTGTTTGTCCATTGCTCAAGTGTTGCTTGATCACCGGTCTGTCACATTAAAACAAACTGTGCAAACTGTACCCTAGGAATTAATAATACTTACATCAGTTTTTAAGTGATGTATGAGGAATGGCATGATCACTTTCTGTCGACTTAATACATTATTAGTCAGTGTGGTTACCAATACATTTTTTGCTAACTAACACAGACTATACCCAAACTATACACAATACTATACACAAACTATACCCAAGCCTCTACTGAGTACAATGATGTTGAAACGAATGTTGGTCAAACTTTCTTACGCTAATGTTATTAAAGTGGATATAAATAACACTAAATAATGATACTGAATTTGTTATGCTATTATACAACATGAGATGTAGCCTAACATTATTGTAGCTCTGAGATATTGGTATCTTGCTTGAATATTTTGGCCTACCGTATATTGCCCCAGTGAAGTTGTTTGGTATAACCTGGCTACCATATTATAAAAGGTCAGAAAAGAAGTGAATGTGTGTACACATTTTGAGCACCTGTTGCATATATTGCTGGAGGTTGAATGTTCCCTAATTGCATTCCGCATGCCTTGATGGTTTTGTATTTCTGCTTTATGTGTTGTTTATCTTGCTGCTTCATTCCACTTGATCTTTCAGCAAAACGAATCATTCCCACAGGTATTACTGGCAAAAGTAGATCATGTTACCTAAAAAGCAATACGTTCCTAGTTAAAATATTCAGCACAGTTGAGCCTGTTTGATGACTGTTTCTCTGTTTCCTTTCACTTCATGTCTTTGTCTTTGTTTGTACCTTGTTTGTCGTTTCATTTTTGTATTTCTTTTTACGCTGACACCTAATTTTCACATACGTATGAATTATATGCCTCCAAATGGATGCCTTCTTGTCAGATGACATACAAGGTACAATGAGATCCCTGTGCCTTCAGATCATCAATCAGGAATTTCATTTGCTTCGTGAATGGAGTCCTTCTGACCTTCTCCTAAGCTGAGGATGGCAGACAGAACATCGTTCCTGCTTTTGAAGTGATCCTATTAAGTATAGATCCACCCCCCAAGCCTTTACAATAGGGTTCATCAGGAAGAAGTACAGGTGCTATCTATCTCTCCACAGGAGGTGACACTGCAGGCTATTTCTCTCTTTCTTTCTCTGCAGGGCATATATCTTCAGTAGGGTGGATGGCATGCGTATGCCCCAGTGGCTGCCCAAGGAAAGACAGAGTGAAGGAGACGGAAAAGTCTTGCTGTGCTGGTGCATGTTAGCAGATTTGACTTGAGGATATGGGTAGTGTAACTTTTGATAATTTGGTGCTGATTCAAGACAATTGATATGAAAAGAGTGCTGTAGGTTTAATCATGGTTTATTCAGTGTACTTTAGTAAACGGTCACCTATCTCCAGGACACATATATATTATCAGCAGGAAGAGACTGAGTGCAAAGTTCACAAGAAAAAGCAAGACCATGATCATGACAATGTGTCCGCTTTTACTATCTGCTTGTCAAGGCCATGTTTAAATAGGTAAGTGTTAATAAAGATGAAAAGCAAAGAATTGGTGTGTATAGTCTTATCTGGCTGGGCCGGGGTGAGTGCAGGTTTTAATTGCAAATAGAAAGCAGATCACATATAAATTACAGCACAGTTCAATTCTTTTCTTTGCATATCTCAGCTCAGGAGTCAGTCATGATACAGCACCGTTGGAGTAGGGTATAGGGCCTTGCTGAATGGCCTGACAGTTTGAACCCTGCCTGGCTGAACATCTTACATTTTTACAGCATTTGGCAGAATCTCCTTAACCAGAGCAACTTACATTTTTCTCATTTAAACAACTGAGCAATAAAGGCCTTGCTCAAGGGCCCAACAGTGGCAAATTAGTAAATTTTACCTGGGATTCGAATACACATACAGTTACAACAGCCCTTTGACACTTTTGGAGATATTCTTAGAAATTGGAAATGAGACCATTTAGGAACTGGATTGCCGTAGCTGAATTTTTGGAGGTTGAAGGGGGTTGTTGGTCCAATTATAAACACAACAAGTTTAGTTTACACCCACTTCAGATTCAAAACCAAATCCAGACACATATTGGAATATTTGGAGCACTAAACAGATACAAATTCAAATTGTGCATTGCGTTGTATACAATACATAAACTATATGGCCACCTGACAACCATGTCCATATCTGGTTCTTCCCCAATCTGTAACTAAAATTGTGTAGAATGTCTTAATATGCTGTAGCAATTTTAATTTAATATAACTAAGGGGCCCAATCCTGTTACAGCCCAATCCATCGCCCCATGCACAAATACCTGGGCGATGAACTGGATGTACTTGTACAACATCAATGCCCAATCATCACTAATGGTCTTGTGGCTGAATTGACTAATACTCACACCTACGTTCCAAACTCTAGAGGAAGGGCCTTCTTAGAAGAGTGGAGGTTATGATAACAGCAAAGTGGGAACAAAATATGTGATTGTCAGGAGTCTACTAATATTTGGCCATCTAATATATATATATATATATAGATATATATATATATATATATATATATATATATATATATATATATATATATATATATATATATATATATGTATGTATATATATATATATGTATATATATATATATATATATATATATATATATATATATATATATATATATATATATATATATATAATATTTATTTATTTATATACACTATTAGTTATATACACTATTTATATGACACCAGACGTACTCAGCAAGCCATGTCGTGCCATGTTATGCAGACCGCTCCTAATCCTGTATTTACAAGATTTGTCACATCATAAAGCAGAGAGTCTCACAGTAATCTGGGTATAAACTGTTAACAGGCAGAATGGCAAGCTGTAATATATTGTGATCTATGAAAATACACATTTGTAATAATTTTAGAAAGCAGCTTGCATAAAGAAGAGCATGAATAATTGATAAATTAGACCACACACTGTTCTAAAGGAAACAAATGAGATAAAAAAAAAGGCACCTGATAATACAAAGCAGCACAGAACAAGTTTTTATTTTCTGCTATCTGGAGCCAGTTTTATCCTCCTGAAGCTACTCTGCTTTTGCCTGCAGCCAGTGTGAAAATTTCTCTGCAAATATTTATGTGTGAACCTTGCTAAAAAGTTAAAACCCTTTATCGTGCAAGTTCATCTGTGCTACAGATTGAAATTCAGTAAGTGGGTGTAGGGTTGCATGAAAGGTATGTGAGTAAGAGTGGTGCTTGTTTGGGCTTAAGTGATCAGCACTGTGCCATTTCCAACTACAGCCCTCTGTGCTGAAATAAAAATAAATAAATAAATAAAAATTAACATCAAGCATGAACAAGCAAAGCATATGTCAAAGAGAAGCGCTCACAGGCAGAAGGTATTAATGTAGCTTGCTTTCAGAGAAGCTTCGGTCTCCTGCTGATGGAATTAGCACAGCATCAACTTTATGTTATGGATCAGAAGGTAGTGAGTGAGTGTATAGTTATGCAAGAGAATGGTTAGAAGAGGGTCTTTTACAGGGTTATAAAAAAAATCATTTTGCCATTTTCAACTACTCAAGTCAATATTTATTGTCATACGATTCGTGTATGGTGTGGAATGAAATAGTGTCGCTTCTGAACCGTTGTGCAAACAGTGTTTCTTTATTCTCTAGGGTTCTGTATAGTGTTCTTAATATACAGTATATTTTATCACGGATACATTCTACAACAGACAACATACAGAAGATAAGATGGAAACCTTACGTTATGCATAGAAATCTGTATACATTAAAATTTTACTCTTACGTCATTCACAGATCAGGTCCTATCTTTAAAATCACAAACAATGGCCTTATTTATGAATATTTTAGTAAAGTTCTGAATATTTTAGTAAAGTTCTTTGCTACCTCTACATTTCCTCTTCCCCACATACATTAACATGTTCAGAAATGTCAAACACTTATACATTACCAAGTGTTTTCACAGCACAGCTACACAAACCAGCATAAAAGGCAAAACTCACAGAGAGCTACAGTATAAACAACAAAATTACAAGTACACAACAAAAGAGCATCAAATCATCCAATAATGCAGCTCAGCCAAAGCAGCAGCAGCTAAGATGGACAAATATGTAATTCGTCCTACATTAAGAATTTATTTATTTTAATTGTTGGTTTCTTTGCTATATTTTTCTTTTTTTTTTATTATTTTATCTTCTTCTCATTGTACAGCTAACCCCATTTTATTGTACAACAAATTCAATTTTTAACTATTTTAACTTGACTCATAACACAGTCATAAAAAGCATTTCAATGCACCTCGTATTCTGTATGATTATGTATATGTGACGAAATTTGAATTTGAATGTAAATTTGAATATGGTGGCATTTTTTATTTTTATTTTTTTTTGCATAATGGTTAGGTTCATTTTTCTGAATTTCGGGATTTCTTCATTTCAATTCAAGTAAAGTTAAGAAGCTTTTATTGTCATTTTAATCATATATAGCTGTTGCAGTACACAATGAAATGAGACAACGTTTCTCCATGACCAGGGTGCTACATAAAACAAAGACAGAGCTGAGGTCTTAAGTAAGTTAGTCCTAGAGACATAAAGTGCATCTGTGCAACCTGGTGCAAACAGTGCAAGACAAAAGACAGTGCAAATAAACAATACAAGACATTACACAAAAGACAATAGACAAAAGACAATACCCAAAAGCAGCACCGACCGGTGTAAATATTGTATGTTCTATATTGCATGTGCAGAAATACTGGAATGTTCTATATTGCATGTGCAGAAATACTGGAACACATTAGTATTATAGCAGCAGTTACATAAGATATTTAAAGTCATTAATACCTTAAGGAATGACATTTTCACAAAATGTTCACAAAAGTGTTATTAAATTCATGTGTGCAATTGAAATAAGCAATTTAAATCGCTGCGTTCCAAATATGAAGTTACAATGAAGGTTAGTGAGTCCCCTGAATGTGCTTTGAGCCACTCGGTTTTCAAAAATAAAAGAAATTTGGACAAATTAAAAATTTTACTGTGGAAATTTGAGGGCTTACAATTACTTTATAACATGAAAAACACCTCTAATGAAACAGTTTTGTTCATTAAGCATAATAAAATAAAACAAGAAATTGAAAAAAATTTTTTAAAACAATTTGTATGATTTTAAAAAGTGTTATCCTTTAGATCTGCAATAAAAATGCATCTTAAAAAGTAAAAAAAAAAATAACAGTCACATGTACCTAATGTTTCCTAATCATAAGATTATTCGTGTGTGCTTTTTACTCTATATCTCCTAGTTGAATGTGACAATTTTAAAACTTTAAAAAACTGATCATATCTGACAATGAGAAATAGTATGTAAATGAATCAGAGGCCTGTCTTCTTTTCTCTTTTATCTTCTCATCTCTGACCTTCAGCAAGTAAAGCAGGCAAGTGAAAATGCCCCCCAGGGTGTCTTTCCTTGTTTCTGCTTTAAAAAGTGAAAATTAAATACTTTAACAAAAATAAAAATTAATAAAAAGTATCTCTTAGCATCCAGTCGGCAGTTTAAATCTAATGGCCTGGTGTTTATTGTCTCTTTGCTGTCTAACAAAATGACCCTCAGGTCACGTTTAACTTTTAATAATTCAAGTTAACTTTTAAGAAAATAATGTAAAAACATGCATGTGGATCTGATGGATCCATAACAGACCACACACAGAGCTTTCTTTTATATTTCTGTCCAAATTCCAGCCTCGTTAATTAATCATTATTATTCAGGATGAATAATTACGAGACTAAGTTGACAAATCAAAAGTTAGACTTCATATAAACTTTCAGGAAAAAATTATTTCAAAGAGCAGTGAAGGTAATAATGTGAAATATCAAAAGTGTTGGATTAACTAAAAGCATTAGGATATGGTGAGATTCTGGGTGGTAGGCATAACCACCATACTATGTCTCTGCTGTCAATCACACTGATACTAGCCAATCATGGGTTTCTGTGAGCTTCAATTCAATTCAAGTTTCAATTCAAGTTTATTTGTATGGCGCTTTTTACAATAGACATTGTCTCAAAGCAGCTTTATAGAACATAAACATACAGCAGAAGGTAAACATAAGGAATGATAAAGGAAATAATGAATAATAAAAGAAAAAGAATTGACAGAATAAAAAATTCAGGATTATTACTTCAGTGGTGTAAAAGAAGGCAGATAGCACTTCCCACTTCAAGCATATTCAGCAAATTGGTTTTTATCACATCAAATTTACACCGAATTACAAATAAAGAATTTCATATTTAAAAATCCTGTAAGTGCATTTTACTTTCGTCCACATGTTGCAGTAACGATAGTCTGAAATTTAATCAGTGTCCAATCAGAGCATGAAGCCATACTTGGAAAAATAGCCTGGGTGATTCTCTAGGATTTACTTGTGATCCATATAAAGGGAAAACAAAAAGAAAATTGTAAATAAAAATTAAAAAAATAGCACAAGCTTAATATTTATAGATCAAGTGATAAATACATGTACTTTACTGAACTTATAGAGGAATCAAAGTGAATTTCTTTACAGACATGGATATGGACTAAAGTTGGTAGATACCTGATTATCACACCCATATGTGGATCTTTCCCAGTTGCCAAGAATTTCCCTTCACTGGGCCTAAAAGTATTCCAGCATAATAATGTACCAGCGCACAAACCAATCTCCATGAAAACATGGTTCATTAAGGTTGAGGTGGAAGAACTTGAGTGTCATACAAAGAACCATGAGTGTCCTACACAGGATCTCCTTGAACACCTTGTGATGAACTGAAACACTGACCCCAGACCTCCTCATAATCCCAACATTATTGTCTGATCTCACTAATACTCTCACTAACGACTGAGGGCTACTATAGGCTGACATGGGGGCAATACTATATTAATATCCATGGTTTTAAGATGGGATGTTCAGCAAGCATATACTGTATGGTCAGGTGTCCACAAATTACAAGGCATATATATATATATATATATGCAGGTAGAATGTAGGTCTGAATTGAAAAATAACCAAATTGGGAGAAGGTCAAAGATATTTTTAGATGTTACATTTCATTTCATAGCAAATCTGACATTATTGGTTTCCCAAACCCCAACAGCATTGTTCTATTTTATATGCAAACATCCTCAGCTGTAACTTGTGCAAGTGTTACAGTCCAAATCTTACAGCAGCAGATGGACAGGTTTAAATAGAATCTGCCAACAGCGAAAAAATTCATTGGCCATGATGGATAGACCATAAACATCCCCTGGGTTTTAATTTATTTCATAGTGTTTAATTTATCTGAGCCTTTACGAGCAGCTCACGGTGATTGGGATAATTAGCTGAGTGCTGGTTTACTCAGCTCAGGCTGATCCATGACACCTGCTGCCACATTACTTCCCTCCAGCACAGGTTTCAGGTGCTGTCTGTGAGCTGCCTTGGCATAAAACGCTTAGCTTTGTAAGCAGTGACAGCTTTTTGTTGTTATGAAGTGCGATGGGAATAAGCAAGGAACCTATCAGTGGTACATTCTGCCTGAAAGCATGTTCATCTTTCCAAATAACTACGAACATGATATGACATTTTTGCACATTTGCAATGATATGCATGCACCTATGTATTGCATTTACTCATTTGCATACCATTATATGAAATACTCATTCATTTCTGCTGACTTCATTCATTCAAATGCCTTCTAAATCTCCTCATTTTATCATTAATTGCAAGACTGTTAGGACCTCTCACCTCTTCTGGCTGAGTTTTCATCACTCGCAGAATGGAGGGTGTAAACATGAGACACATTTGAGATGTGTGAAGACTCCTGCTTTCTGAGAATGATATGACAGATTTGCATCTCAAAGGAAAGTGTAATGATAAGAACATGAACAATAAAGATTGAGTGAATGTGGAAATGCAGTTAGAAACTGGACGTGTCAGAGTGCCGCCCCCTGGTCTCGCTACAGTTCTGTAATTACCCACAATTCCCTGCAGGTTATGCTAATGACCATTGGACTATTAAGTAGGCTATCTATATGCACAGACTGTAATGGATTTGCTCATTATTTATTGTTAATGTGCAAATGCCCTATCGTGATGAGGGGAAACGAGATGGAGCTGAGTCTTATATGACAAGGAATGTGTGTGTGTGTGTGTGTGTGTGTGTGTGAGAGAGAGAGAGAGAGAGAGAGAGAGAGAATCATTGCTGGTGTGCACTGAGTCATGGCTATCATATCTAACTTTACCACCATTTGGGTTTAATGGAACAAAATACAATTAGAAGATAAAATGCAGTTAGGTCAAATGCCATTACAGCAACAGTACAAAAGACACTTGTTAGACATTACATCAATTTTAATACAAAATCTATGTTACATTGACAAGGGCATGCAGACCGGGTATTCATAAACATTTACATATATACATTTGGCAAACTCCCTTATCCAGAGCATCTAACATTCATTTCATTTATACATCTACGCAGTTGAAGGATAAAAGCCCAGCAATTGCAACTTGATGGTCTTGTGATTTGAACTCACAACCTTCTGATCCGCAGGCCAATTAACCAATCACATCATTAAATCTTCTTGGGGAAGTCTCGACATGCTTAACACATCTGAATTTGGACAGGTTCGAGTTTAGGCTTTGGCTGGGCCGTTCATAGACGTGTCCCAAATCCAGCCCAGCATTGTATAGGATGTTTGCTTTAGGTATTCTCTACATAGTTTGCTAAAAGTTGGTCCTTCATCCCAACCCAGTCTGATGTTGTGTGTACTCTGTAGCAGGTACTTATCCAAAACTTCACTGTATTTTGCAGCATTCATGCTTTCCAAATTTCAGTTGATGAGCAGTACCTGGTTTTGCCAGACAGGGTGCTTAGCCACTTTTTCTTCATGCTCTCAGTGTTAAGTGTCTATCATATCCTCAAGTATACTGGTTAGAGAGTCTGACTCGTAATCCTAAGCTTGTGGGCTCGAGTCTCGGGCCGGCCATGACTGAGGTGCCCTTGAGCAAGGCATCTAACCTCCCAACTGCTCCCTGGGCGCCACAGCATAAATGGCTGCCCACTGCTCCGGGTGTGTGTTCATGGTGTGTGTGTGTGTTCACACGTGTGTGTGTACTTTGGATGGGTTAAATGCAGAGAACGAATTCTGAAGATGGGTCACCGTACTTAGCCGCATGTCATGTCACTTTCATATGCCTTTGACTCTGAACCATAAAGGAAGAATTTTGCACTGATGCTCTGTTAGAGTGGCCATTGATCTCCTAGTGGTTTGAAAGTCAATGAAACAAGTTATTTACCGTTTTTAATCCAAACAGATTAAAAAAACTGAAATATGGAAGCAATATACTAAACAATAATGTAACAGAACAAGTTCATTAATATAAACTTTGTTGCCAGAAATACAGACAGAGCTGCTGTTATAGAGTTTAAGAGTTAAGTTTGATTGACATTTAAATGATTCCAAGCCATGTTTATGAAGCCCAAACTCCACCATCTCCAGTGGTCTGTAGAAGTGTGTCTATAAAATGATTGACAGAAGATGCATCCAAACACAATCACCTGGACCGCAAGTCATTTTCCAATTGGGGTTTTTTGGCATCATTTGTTGCTGTTTGTAGCATGTTCTACTGTACATACAGTATCTTTCAAGTTATTGGTACAATAACAAATAATAAATAAATAAAATAAATAAAATAAATAATAATAATAATAATAATAATAATAATAATACATTTTAAAAAAAATCAAGCACTACACCTGAATTCAACAGCACAGATTTTCATCCACAGCACGCTTGTCCTTTCTTTCGTCCTACACGCCCTCTACGACCCCCTCCCCCTTTTTTGTTTTTGCACCCTTTGTTGTAAATCCTGTGGTCTCGGTCTCACTAATGCCTCTCAGATTCCTGCCCATTTGGGCTGAAACCAGAGATGCATTGTGGGTAGCGTGCAGTCGTAAAATGAAAACATGATCCCCTTCCAAGTCTCTTGAGTCATGATAACAGCACAAACTCTGCCATCCAACCTACTTCCTTCAAAGTACCAGGTTGTGTGTGTGTGTGTGTGTGTGTGTGTTTATATGCAGGACACACATACTCGGTATCAATATTTGATCACAACTATACCACATCACTTCCATCCATTAACTATATTTGATTTCCACACAGAGGGCACATAAATGGGGAGGTTGAGTAGACGAGATAGAGGATGAGCAAGATGAAATGAGCACCATTAACACAATTATCAGTAAAACTAAGATGGAAGGAGGAAAAGCTCATTTCAGGAAAAAAAAAAGAGTTTAGGAGTAAACCTATGAGATACACAGAAACGTACTTGGGTGTCTTCTTCTTGTTCAATAACTGTCACACATTTGGAAAGAATGACTTCAGGTATAAAACCGTATTACTGTTAAAAAAAAGTAAATATTTCTTTTGCCATCTATCACATTGTTTAAGTCCATCTTTATTATTATTTATTATTATTATTATTATTTTTATAACCATCACAGCAGCCAGAAATGCAGCCGTTTGTCTGAAGAGCCACTCGAGTAAGAGATCTTCTTAAAACTTCTCAGTGCTCTAAACACACATTGAAATACAGATTGAGACCCCATTAATATTTACACTGACTGTGAAGCTGGAGAAATTGAATTGCCAACCTGGCCTTTTACAGTAATATATGCATCCTATCTTCTGCCCATGACACTGCTGCGCTCGGGGTGGCGAGCCGTGAATACATTTAAACCAAATTTATGAAAAAGCAACACGCTGAAATGACCGTGAAGGTCATTCTGTAAATGTTGCATCCTGCAATTACATGGCTGTGGAAGTGCTGATTTGTGTATTTGTACAGCAGCGAAATGAGGTTCCTTTGTGGAAAGCCACTTGTATTAAAAACCTCAGGCTGTAGTTAACTATTTGAGAGTGAGCACAATGTAGCAATTAGCCTCAATGAGCTAGGCTGGACTTGTTGTTTCTCTAAAATGCACTGTTCACTTTGGCACTTAAATTAGATTTTATTTTAGTCAAATGTTCGAATTTTTAATTGATTTAGCTGATAAAAATAAAATACAGCAATTTGATTCTAGTCCATTTAAACTACAGTTTTAGTCAATTAAAATGTTTTAGGATTTTTTTTTCCCCCCAGAAAGCGAACATGCTCATTCCAGACGTTTTAATTTCCTTCTAAACGGAACGACTGATCATTTCACAAATGCACATTACCATCACTGTTGTCTGGTCTGGTGGTGCAGTAGGTTTCATGGCTGTCTCACAGCTTTAGTGTCCAGGGTTTGATCCTTAGCTTTATGTTCTCTGTTTTCGAAGTTTCCTTTCCCCTCCATTTCGTGTGGTTTCTTCACACCGTCCAAAACATTCGCTTAGGCAGATTGGGTATAATAAATTGCCCAAGAGAGTGAATGAGTATGTGAATATATGAAAGCAAGGTGAATTCTCACACCTGCAGATTCACTTGAACAAGTCGTGTAGATTTTCTTGTCTATTTAACCATACATAGCTAACGCACTACATGGTGGAATGAAACTGTTGTTCTTCTGTAGCACCGTAGGCCCGAAGCACAAAGAGCTACAAATAACGTTTTAGCATAGATCGTTCTTGAAAGGATAAAAATCAGTAACTTTTTCATCTTTTTCTTTTTCCTAATTATACAGCATCATTTCACAATTCTCTACAAGTTATGCTAGTTTTAGCTAGCTAGAAACAGCAGGGCTTAAACGTTATATGAGGAATAAAACATGATGCTAACAGATTTTTTCTCTCGTGATGTACAACCGGTCACAAAGCTCTGTGCTTTTAAGACCTTCTCATGTCCGAGAACATAGTTACAGATTTAACTCTAGCTGCTACAAAGCACCGACAGTGGAACTCTTTCTTTAACTGCTAAACACCTCCTCACATATGAATAAAGTTTTAAAGTTTATCGTTTTATGTAGTGTGTTTCTGTTCATGGTGGAACATGGCATTACATTTAAGCAGGGATTTATTGTACAAGAGTGACTTTTTTTTTTTTGTCATAGACTTCAACACTGTTAAAATTAAAATGTAAACATTTGTCTGGAAATTTATGACCAGAATTCTCAAAGTTGAGGCCAGTTTAAAACTGAAATCCTGAGACTGTTTTCAGATTATTGTTAGCAAAACGAGACATTTTACTTCAAACTACTTCAACAGCACAGCCATCGCTAACAAACGCTCGGAAAGTTCCAGATTCTTGCCTCAGTCTAAACTGACTACACTGAGTATTCCCCTAAGACCTCCCCAACCTGATAGGACTCATAATGAATCTGTGCCCAGTTACTCAGAGCAGTAGGTCTGCTCTGAGACTATTGCTCCAAAGTAGATGAAGTGTAAGTCTGGGTAAATATATACAGCTGGTCTGGATGAGCGGAAAGCCGAACGGCACAGGATGCACAATCTGCTGGCTCGCATTCGAGTTTGTGTCACACACCCAAATTGAATTTGATGATATTTAATACACAAAGGCAAAACAGCAAGCAGGATCTGAGTCATCCCAGTCTGAGCCATCAAGTCCTCATTGCTGTAATAATACGACTGCTGATAGTGAACAGTGCAGCCCGCAGCAAAAGAGCTTGGATAAACGATCATGATTGGTCAGTGTGTGTTGAATTCGATTTAATTTATTTGTATAGTGCTTTTAACAATTCACATTGTTTCAAAGCAGCTTTAAATATATAAATAAATAAATGTAAACATTTAAACTTTAAAATTAAGTTACTATCATCTCTAACATTTATCTATAATGAACAAGCCTAAGGTGACTGTGCTGAGGAATATCTAACGGAGATGATATGAGGAAGAAACCTTGAGAGGAACCAGACTCAGACTCAGACGTGAACCTTGGCACTGAAGAATAAATAATTTAAATGTAAATAATGTTTTCTACATAAGTTTATATTCGAGTAGAATTGTGCAATCAAGAGCTCCTGAGGAATTACTAGGTCAGCGTAATTTCCAAGCTCACCACAGACCCAGCACTAATCCCTCCCTGCCGAAGTCTTCAAATGATCGCTGACGAAATCCCGACTGTGTTGACTAATCGTCTATAACACAAGGAAGTCACGTGTTTATCCACAGTTTTATTTCAATTGTTACAGGTTTAACAGCTTACACAAGACTCAAACACTACATGAACAGATTTAATAATTCATGTGATTGTAAAAGGATTGAAAAAAGGAACATTGTTCATCATGTTATTGGGAAAGAGTTTCCAGAGTTAGCATTGAAGTTTGTAAATTCAGAGTTTAAACTGTAACTTAAATTTAAAGTCTTTCTGAGGAAAAAAAACAGGGGGGAAAAAAAAAGAGAGATTGCCATGAAGCAACTGATACCAAGAACTTTTTTCCAAGACATTTCAAATATTAAAAAGACCTGTAAAAGTTGTTTCTTAATAAAAAGACACTTTTAGAATTCGCATTCTAAGAGGAATAAAACAATTTTTGCATTCTAAGAGGAATAAAACACTTCAAGGCATGCAGATATTTGGAAAATAAAGTGACTGTGTGGAGTGATCGGAGTTATTACCAGCAGGAAATGGATTTCCACTGGATATTTTCCACAGTGTAGTATTTGATTTTTAGCTACTTATCAGAGTTTATATTTATCGTATGTGAAACATCCACAAGACGAGTTAGTTCCTGTGACCACTTGTGTTATAGCAGCTACAGTCATTCCATCTCTAGTCTATTTTTTCCTGTCCTGAAATAATTAATAAAATAAAAAAATAAATAATAATAAAAAAGTTAGTGAGTCCTAACAAAGTCCTAACACTGGAGACTCCTTATAAAGTTGTTCACTGTGACAATGACAAGCTTCATAATCTGATTCTTAGTAGTCTTGGTTAACATGGACATGTTAACGCAATAATTCTAGCCTGCGGCATCGTCAGAGCTGCTGTTATGGAAAATGAATGACTCTTTTAGCGGTGCTGTGATATAATACAAAATAATCAGCTGTAAGGTTTCAGACCGTATCATACCATCCTGCCTTGGATTATTTTCCTATAACAGCACACCCAAAGTGTTTTATTCCTTACTTATGAAGCAGCAGAACCCCAAACTCAGTGGTATCTCTATTATATTTGTTTCTAGAATATTCTGGCATAATTGAAGCTCAGCTTACTCTTCAGTCTCTTAGGATTATATTATAAAAACCCCACACATGCTCAGAAATTAAGATGAATCTCAGGCATTTAATGAAGACTCTTTACTTTTCCTGCCAGTGGTCGATAACGGCCACCATCAGCACAACCGTCTCGGCCAGAGACAAGGCTGATCTCGATAATTAGCAATTAACCTCTTTATGCAGCTCTGCAGAGAGCCGTTCTAAACTCCCTTGACTCCGCCGACAGTGGCGATGCGCCATGTATGTCTGCCTTGCTTATAAGATTTGGGGCTCTGAAATATAATTAGCACGATCAATGTTTTATGATCTCAGATGTACTTTCATTGTCTCCACCGAGCCAGCGGCATCTACCGAGGGATTGATGCTTTCCTGCTTGCATTCCCCCCCAATCCAACATGCGCACAAAACACTCGGGGGCTTTTTGAAAGGAAAGACACTTGGTTGGAAATCTGGATAAGGGCTAGAAGTAATAAAAGCCTGATATTGGTTTTATAGGAACAGAAGATATAATAGGATTAGTAATAAGATGGCTAGGATTTTCCAATATATGGAATCTGGGGCAGTTGAATCAAGTATTTTATTCATTCAGCTGTAGAACTTGTTTATTTTGACAAGTCAGCATGAGCCTGAAATACACTGATTCATACACTCCTTTAAGTTGTTCATGGAAACTTTGAGTCAAGAATTCACTTACAGGATGTGGGAGGAAACTGGACAACCTGGAGGAGAAACACTTGGAAATAGGAAGGAAATGTGAAACACTCCAACTTGAGAAAGAGAAAACTATGGAGCTGGGAGGAAGCAACGGTTCTTGCTGCACCACTTAGAAATCAAGCTTGAACTCATAAATCCAGATCTAGACTTGTATTGAGCAAGACCGAGGCAAACATAGTGCGAAAAAGCTTCTAAGATTTGGAATATAGAAGAAATCTCGAGAGGAACCAGGTTTAAAAGGGAGGCAAACATCCGTCGCCTAAAAAGAGTTCCTCAAGAAATTGGATTTTCATTATTCTTTATATTATCCTGTTGTGCTATGTTTATGTTCTGTAAAGCTGCTTTGAGACGATGTCAATTGTAAAAAGCGCTATAAATATAAATACATTTGAATTGAATTTCAAAGTGACTTTACAAATCGGTCATAGGGTTAGAGAAACACACGATGTTTAGTATGAGAATAGTGTATTATCTTATAATGGTGAAATGTACATTCAAGTAGCTCCATTACAAAGGAGCACAGGGAGCCAGTGCACTGGTGCTACATAAAAATTTTACATTTTGGAAATTACATTTATCTAATTTATACAGCTGAGCAATTGAGGGTTAAAGGGCCTTGCTCAGGGGCCCAGGAGTAGCAGCTTGGTGGCCCTGGGTTTTGAACTACACCATGTCTCCACCCCATGTAGTAGGTAATGCTGCTGCTTTACAGCTCCAGGATCCCCGGGTTGTTTGGAACACTGTAGAACCTTCATAAAGGAACCATAGAGTCGGAGAGTGGATTCTCTTTTCTTTGAGTTTTTCACACCACTAGCTATGAATACTTAAACAATCACAACTGTTTATCTGTTAATAATTTTGAAACTCGTTTCCCGCTTCAGTAGTATGAGCTATTTTGTGTTGAGTCATGCATGACACAGAGGCTCTGGGACTGGGACTGGGTGGGGATTGAATACTGTAAGCCTTTTTTGCATAATGGTAATATTACTAAATTTGTTCATTTAGTAATATATCGCAGCATGTGTTACAGCATGAACACAAGTTGGCCAGTTGGTCGCTCAGTTGTTTCTCAGCCAGCTGTATGTTTCTGGGTCATTAGATCACACGAAGAAATGTGACACGTCAAACCGCACATGATACGAAGCATGTGTGAAGCATGGTAATACGGAAAAGCAAGCAGCCAGTGGAAGTGGACTATGCGTGTATTATTTGCAGAAAAGCAGTACAAAAAAAAATCTTTGTACTGTCATTTTAGTCAATTAGAAACAGAGAGCAGAATATACAGTATATAAACGAATCAGATGCTATACATATAATTACCATTAAACTCCAGCTGAGAGACTGAAATTGAAGCTCGAAGACGTTTTAATTAAAGAGTCAATGCTCTAGATGCCTGGTTAGAGTAAAGAGCAAGTATGTACACTCAGATCTGTAGTAGAAACCTTAAAGACGAGCTGTAAATGTTTTTCATCCTTGGTCTTATTGTGGAAAAATTAGACATGAAGATAGATTCATTGAATTCCACTTCATGAGGTGTTTGAGGACTATAACCTCCTAATCAATACACAATTGCTAGACTGTATCTGACCGTAGAAAGGACATTATTCATAATAACACTCTCTGGTGTTTATAACAGTTTATAATCACACCCTCCAGTGTCACCCAAATGAGGATGAGGTTCACTTGTGAGTCTGGTTCCTCTCAAGGTTTCTTCCTCTTCCGTCTAATGGAGATTTTTCCTCACCAAAGTCACCTCAGTCACCTCAAACGTAAATATAAGTCTAATATTAATCTTGAACTTTTGTATAATAATCTTTGTGTAATAAACTTTTTGTACTTTATTCCTTATGTTCTGTAAAGCTGCTTTGAGACGATTCCCATTGTTAAAAGTGCTATACATATACAATAAAATTGAATCGAATCATTCCTCTTTCTTGTGACATCATCTATCACAGCACAGTGACTTACCAACCTCTAAATTCTTTGTCTTCCTTTATCTGGACTAAGCGCTCGGTCCTGGTCAGGGTTATGGCGGATCATGAGAATGCTGGGTATCCCAGCTCATCACCGATCACCCAGAGGACAGAAGAAACCAGATAATCTGAAGGAAAGCCACATGAATATAGATAGAACATGAAAAACTCCACAGCCCCGGGACCAGGATTGAATTGGGAATACTGGAGCTGTAAACAAGGAAGCACTACCAGGTGTACCATCACCATATCATTTTCATAATCTCTGATGTTAAACCATATATACTATTATAAACCAGGCAATACTTACCAGTCAAATATACAATGTACAATTTCTTCTCAAAAAACAAACAAAACAAAAAACCCAAAGTAGAGCTAAAATAAAACTCAGTAAAAATTAAACAGATTTGATCCAGTTAACCTGTTAAGTATATTTGAGATGAATTCAGTTACCGTATGCATCCAAAAAAAAAAAAAAAAAAAAAAACAAGGAGAGGAAGCTTTCGAATGAAGGATATACAGGTGCTTCTTCATTCATCCATCTTCTACCACTTTATCCGAACTTCTCGGGTCATGGGGAGCCTGTGCCTATCTCAGGCGTCATCGGGCATCGAGGCAGGATACACACTGGATGGAGTGCCAACCCATCGCAGGGCACACACACACACACACACACATATTCACTCACACACTATGGACAATTTTCCAGAGCTGCCAATCAACCTACCATGCATGTCTTTGGACCGGGGGAGGAAACCGGAGTACCCGGAGGAAACCCCCGAGGCACGGGGAGAACATGCAAACTCCACACACACACAAGGCGGAGGGGGAAATCAAACCCCCAACCCTGGAGATGTGAGGCGAACGTGCTAACCACTAACAGGTGCTTCTTAATTTTTTAAAAGTTTTACTTTACTTTATTTAATTATTTTCACACAATGTAACCGTGTCGTGTAACCGCTCCACCTCTGTTATATAAATAAATTGCACAATAACAAGAACTAATAACACTGAATAAATCTTTTAATAAAACAATGCTTACATACAAAACTAATTAACGTCCCTAAAAACGTATGCAAGCTGGAGAGCAGGATCTTGTGTAAACTAGAAAAAACCACAAACCAATTAAAGTATGTTTAGAGGTGAAATAGTGTTTTAATTAAAAGATACTGCTGTGTGTAATCATGGTTATCACGGTCATGTACACAGAGGCGTCACAAGTTGCAGAAAAAAAATAAATAAAAAATGATGGTACTGCCGAAGCAATGCGGTCCGTTTCTTTTTCCTGCATCCTAATCTTGTTCCCACTGAGGGAAGAACTAAGAAAGAATGAGATGCAATTCCAGAAATGAGAAGTGCCCACAAGATGTTTTTTTTATACCCAAGGTTCTTTTAAATAAGACTTTACTGCCATCTAGTGGAGAAATATAAAAGACTCCAGAGAAATGGGGAAAAAAAATATTTCTTAAAATTCTTTATTCATAAACTTGATGCAAGTTTACAAATTGTATGTACAAGGTCAAAAATGACACGATGGAAAACAAAAAGCCAAAATAAAACCAATGCATGCTAACAGTGCATAACCCCCTCATTTCCCCTCCCCCTCCCACCCCCGACATAAACCAACCAGAACTGCTCCGAGTGTTAAAGTGAAGATTCAAAATCACAACACGACGTACACTTAAACGAAGATGATCCGATCTGTCTGGGCGCTTGGATACCTTTCTCCATATACTGTTAATGAGATATCAGGGATACGCTCAGCTAGTACGGTTAAATAACATGTCGCTGTAACGAAATGCCCTGTTCACCCGAGTGTGATTCCCTCAGCTTTTCTTTTTAAAATCTTGGAGTGCACAGATGAAGCTCAGACTCCGGTAGCACAGTTAACATGTTTTGAAGCAAATGAGAGAGATGTAGAGAAAAGAGTGTTTTTTTTGTTTGTTTGTTTTTTTTCTAAAAAAAAAAAAAAAAAAAAAAAAAAAAAAAGTCAGGTCCACCTAAAATCCAGCGGCTTGAGTTGTATCGAGGTTTTCTTTTTTCCCCCTCACATCACCTGCTGCTCTCAAGCTCGGTGACACACCCAACAAACAGGAGCCAACATGCCTGAGAGACTGCGGTGAGATGTTACAATCCAACCCACCATTCAACTCAAAAACATTGTGTAGAGCCAAACAAAACGTTTGCTTACTAAACAAGGCCTGGGCATCTGCTATTCCCGAGATCTTTTACGACACGGGTATTAAACTGATCTGGTGGAGACAAGTGTGTGAGCTGAACTTAAGGATGCGTTTAATTAAAAAAAAAAGACGTTAGAGAGGAACACTGGGAGAGAATCGGATTTAAAACGGGAAACGAAGCAGGACTGGAATACGTTATGTAAAGAGTCGGCTCTCTCTCGGATAGCAAAGATTGTGTGAGATGTAAAAGAAAAGTCTGCCCTGAATCAGGAAATGGGTTTAGATTAAAACACTTCAAGATTCAGGTGCTTGGTGGTGTATTTTTCTGAGTCCTGCCACTGGTTGTCTGCTGTGCGGATGTTTTTGCTAGTAGAGTTACAAAAGAATGGGAGGGAAACAAACCTCAAACAGGATGTTGGTCAGGTTATAAACCAAAAAAAAAAAAAAAACAGCTCATGTCCTTAACTCACCATATTCCAGCAAATTTCGAAAAGACCTTAATAAGATTTATATATTATAAAGATAAGATATATACTCCAGCCTAGAAATAGTGGAGGTTACAACACTGGTGCAAAACATTCGACTCACAGCTCCGGAACGTAGTGCAGCTCTACATAGGTGATGACGGGGTCACGGCAGAGACACGGCCTGAACGACTGCCGATCGGTTATCATTCTGAGCTCGACTGATGATGTTGAAAAGGTGGAGCTCTGGAAGCCGATCTGTCTGAGATGTGAAGGTGAGCCATCAGAACAGCGTTCTCGCCTAAAGCACCGCTGTGTCGCTCTCTTAAGAGAGTACAGATGCCTCGTGGGCCAAATCCCGCTACTTTCTTATCGGCAGGCAGCTGAACGGCATCGTGGGTTGGAAATAGTTTACAGAAGAGAAAACAATCCAACAGGTCAATGGGAAAAAAAAAATCCCTCAGAATTTAATTAGAATGAACATGTGACCTTCGAAAGGTGTCAGATTTATTATCAGAGAGCCAGGGTGGATTTTTCCTTAAATACACATTAATGACTTAAGGTTTTGGTATAAATAACCAACACTACACCCTTGCCTTCTCACCTTGCTGTGGAGATCATTCATTTTGCTCCCACCCCCCACTCCACCCCCCACCCCACCCTGCTTGCGCCATGTCTTGGTTTTTAAATTACATAAGCCACCGATCAACAGTAACAATGAGCTATTTAATGGTGCAAATAAAACCGAAACAGAAAAATAATACCAAAGGCATTTACATGGAGAAAGAGGAACAATGTCCAGGTGGATCACACGGTGATTTCTGGTAAGAAGAGACGCTAGTTTTAAACGACGTCCCTCTCGACACGTTTTGCTGGATGAGTAAAAAGAGTACTGATGTAAGAAGACAAAAAATTTCGCCCGACGATTCTGACGCCCGTCACGTTAGACAGAGCCTCCGGTTACGAATCGATCGGCTGCGTGTAGATTAGAAAGCTGAAGCTTAACGGGACGTTGTGAATTAGGTCAGTGACATTAAAAAGGATGTTTTTAAGGCAATAATGGTCATGTTACAGATTTCTTTCCCCCACAGGGATGGATCGGGGCATCATAAATATCTTTAGAAAAAAAAAAAAACAATTTAGATCATTTTGTGGCTTTCGTTAGTGAACTTTGTAGAATCTGCCTGACCGTTTAACACTTCTACCTTACTATGTGCCCGAGTTGACAGGGGAAAAAAAACAGATATATAACGTTTTACATAACGGTGTTGATGTAATAAACACAGCAGGAATCACACTGGTTAAAGAGGAATGGTCACAATTGCAGTTAATGACAGCGTAAGCCACACATCACTTCCGTTCTCACGAGGAGAAAACAAAACAAAACCCCCCCAAAAAAACAGCAGTAGTCATAATGTGTACATAAAACATGTTTAAGATATTCCTTTTGTCAACATGAGGATATCCATTAAGTAATTTATCCTTATTCTATTTGCAAGATAAATCTTCAGACGGACGTGCCGCGCTATGCAGGCATGTTTTGAAGCGATCTGGCCCGGTCTGAAATGCACAAGTTCTCTGCGATACATCTTTATAAGTTTTACTTACAGGCGGAAATTGATGACTTTACAGTGATCGAGTCCAATGGGCCTGGTCGGATTTTCATTGTGACCAGGAAAAAAAAAATCCCCAGAACAAGAAGATGGGGGTAATGATAGCATTTAGCCATCATCTCTATATATATTTAAAAAAAAAAAAAAGAAAAAAAAAAAAAAAGTGGATTCTTCATTACAAGTGTTGAACACTTTAGTCTCCTCCACCCAAATCTAGTCTCTCCATAGTTTCTTTTTCTCCATAAATGTTCACGTTTGAAGTGGTAGAGAAATAAAGGAGGTTTGGGCAAGTCGTGATATCCGAAAAGCCTGTTTTTGTGTAGTTAACGTGCCGGTGTTAATGTAGGGTGTCTCCGATCGTAGGACCGTCCATCCGTGAAGCGAGTGGTCACGGGCGCCACTCAAAGAAATATGCCGTTTTCAATTCTGCCAAACAAACAGCCAAAGAGAAAGCAGCGGAGAACTAGCGGGAGAGAATGAGCGGTGGCACGCAGTATAGCCAACATGGTAGAGGAATATGTTTTACCCGTTAACTCTCCAAACCACTCAGTTCAGAAGTCTATAATCCAGACATGGTGAATCTCCAACTAGCGAGACGATGAGAAGAAAAAACAAAAAGGAAAAACAAGGAGGTGGAAAAAAGAAAAAAAAAGGGGGAAAAAAAAAATCGATCTAAAAGAAGAACAGCTGTTGACTCCGTTACATTCTGTCCTTGTTTGAATGACCAGACGTCGTTCTTATCCATCTTCTTTGGGTGGTGTGTACCAGCCTGGAAGGATCAAAGTCACACACACACACACACACACACACAACATTGAGAAACCAAACAAACTGGTCTGGAAACTTTCACAAACAAAAGAGAAACATCAGAAAGTATCTATATCAAAACACGGGTGCTCTGTGACGCTTAACAAAATCTGGCACCGGCACGTCGTCCCGCATGTCGAGGTACAGGACCAAGCTACACTCTGAACTGACGCTATGCGTTTAGCCTTTTAGGCTAAATGGCTATTATTTACCTCCGGGCTAGACGGTGGACAGTCTTAAGTAGAATGTGAAGTGGAAAATAGACGTGATGACTGAACGTGAATCGCTACTACATTCAAAATGCTACCGACACAAAAGCATTACGTTTTAACAGAAAACACAGTGATCCTATTTTACAGCTGAGTTCGAAGATTCTTTTTAACTTGTGGATACAGATACCAAGAAACGTACCCTACTGAATTTAGGAGTCATACAATACATCCTTTGTGCTCTGTGTCCCTATGTGCAGGTAGCAGCCAGATTTAGGTTAGAAACGCCTCATCATTAATAGAATCATTAATAGAAGGCGAATGCCTGAGTGCAGAAGCATACGAGTCGGAGCTTCATTTACATATAAAAAAAAATGCTGACTAACTTGTTATACGCAGCACCTTGTGCTCGCTAAATATCCATGCTCTTCATTCAGGATGCTGTTTAAACACTATAAGTTGTATTAGCAGGTTACTTGGAAGTTTGTCTGATTGCGGCCATTGATTGTGAAATAAAGTCCTGATGGCCATCAGATCAGATTGTCTGTTCAGAAGCCAGGCTTTATGTAAGCCGTATCACGCCATCGCGTCATTTCTATTCATTTATTTTTGACAAACGTTGATTAATGAGCATGGAATGGGGCCTGTGCCCAATTTGTGCTTCAATGCATTGCTTAACTTTAAACTTGTAAGTAAACGTCACTGTAATTCAGCGCAGAGTAAAATGTGTATGTTTATTATTATAAAATACGGAAGCATTTACCTTCAAACAAAATAGTTTTCTAAAATGTGATCAAATGTAAAAGCACTCACTCACCTCACTCACTCCACCTACTCACTCACCCACCCACCCACCCACCCACCCACTCACTCACTCACTCACTCACTCACTCACTCACTCACTCACTCACTCACTCACTCACTCACTCACTCACTCACTCACTCACTCACTCACTCACTCACTCACTCACTCACTCACTCACTCACTCAAATAACACAAAAGCAATAGTTACCATTCTTTTCATGGATCTGCACCAGTGATTTATAAGACTGCTGTGCTCTGGCAAGATTGTATTGGTTCTAAGAGGAAAAACAGACAAGGATAAAAAAATAAATAAAAATTTGAACTGGAGAAACAGTGCGGAACAAAATATTCTTCGTGGCTTTAATTTTCAGTGCATGATGTTATAGGAAAATAATCAACAGTCTGATGCTGAGTTACTCTTAACATCCTGAAGACTGTTTTCCAATGATTTATTTTTCTTTAATAATTAAATTTGTTTTTTTAACTATTAAAGATCGTGTATTTTAATCACGTTAGTGCTTGTGATCACCTACGCTGTAGATTTAAACTGCTGTTCACTCACAAACCTCTCTTTCTCTCTCTCGCTATTAATAAAAAAGGCTTTTGACCATGTTACCAAGAAATCAGAAAGCACACAAGTCTTTTATCCTGAAGAACCTGGTGGCAGAAAACTGGTTACAGCTTGAACTCGGACTGTTTAAAGTGCCGAATACACAGACTGCTTCCTGAGATATTGATGAACATTGACTTACAGACAACTTCACTGTATAAAAAATGTTTTTATTTCCGAGCTAACTTTTTTTTTGTTTTTCTCATCATATTATTAGGACATTGTTACACAAAGTGTACATATTTCCCTTTATGCCACACTTATCCAGAATAATTTACATTTTATACAACTGAGCAATTGAGGGTTAAGGGCCTTGGCTCAGGGATTTGAACCTGCAACCTTCCAATTTCAACCTACACCACTAGGCTACCATATCCCCCAATCCCATAACGCACACATACACAGACAGGGGGGATGTCTTAGCTTAGTGGTTAAGGTGTTGGACTACTGATTTTAAGATTGTGAGTTCAAACCCACCAAGCTGCCAATGCTGGGCCCCTGAGCAAACACTTAGCCCTCAGTTGTATAAAATGAGATACAATCTAAGTCGCTCTGGATTAAGGCGACTCCTAAACGCAGTAAATGACCTACGCTCCATACAAGTATTAGTAAACTATAAAGTATTCATCCTCTAACCTGACTCAAAAGCACTTTGCCACCATCATTGTTGTCATCTAAAACTCAGAAAACCTTTTTTTATTAAAAACAAAAAAAAGAGAGAGAAATATCTAGCGGCTAAATGATGATAGTCTAATATCCGTAACTCCGTGCCTGGGAGATCCGGTCACTGTGAGCTGATTAATCAGCATTATCGAAAAGCTACTTTAACTTATTCCCATTAGCAGCTGAAATTGGGGGAAAGAGACAACAATCTGTATCCATTAAAATGTGTGTGGAGGAAATATAGCTACCTTATTGGCTCCAAACTGCACTCTGGCTTTGCCTTTGACTAAAGTGGCGTTAATCTGCATGATGACAGACTCGATGGAATAGGCACTGCTCCAGCCCTGTAGACGTGCGACAAACAATCAGTGCACATCCACATCTCAGATGAAATGTTGACACTATAAGGTTAAACAAACTGCTCGTCTCGTTAGGCGAATCTAGTCATTAAAAAGGTGAATGATCGGGTCTGTGAGAAAGGCCGTGATAACCTACTCAAACTCAGCTTAAGTAAAGAAAATGATGTTTTTTCCCCCCTCTCTGCGCAACAATGACAAATGACGCCAGAACTTGAAGGTATAAAACACACCTGCTTGGTGAGTAGTTCCATGCACAAGGCTCCTCCTCCAAGAACATAACTAAAGCAAACAGCAAAAACAATTATTCAGGAAGAAACTCATGCTTGGATTAACAAACAGTTTATAACTGTGCATGTTACACAACTACTAAATAATACGCACCGCATGTGACCTCGACCGGGATTATATTTTTAACGCACCGATTTATAATAGGTATCTATTGTGCCTTTAACGTCGAACTCAAAGACAGGAAAACCACACCTTTCCTTAACTTTACAGGTTATACAGAAACACCCATGCCTGCACAAGAGAAGGCAAAAATTCTAGTTACTCACCCTCCAGACAGCACAGGGGAAACTACTCGTACAAACGGTGGATCGAAGGGAAAGTTGTCCTGCCGGAAGGAAATACAAAACATAGTTACTTGTTTTTGTTCCCATCACTTCTACCATCATGAACTGGAACACACTGTAAACAAACAGCCATTGATTGACTGACTAGATGATACAATAATCGACAGAGGAATAAAACAATGCTGTAAGGAAATCTCGTGTCCTGAACCTCCCAGTGGTGGAAAACTCACTCACTCTTACACTGACACTGAAAACTCCTTCTATAGTTACTACATAAACGTCTCCTAACAAAAATCTTCGTTATAGCGACACATTTTGGTTTGTGGATGTATTATTATGCAGTGCAGTAGTAAGTAATATACAGTAGCTGCTGTTAAAGACAAGACATTAAAATGAACACCTTCTGGCCAAATAGAATAAATTCAACTGAAAATAAAGGATGAACTGAAGAACAATCGTGTAAAATGATTCGTGAACAATCGTGTAATTCATCACTATATTAAACATTTGCTGATACGTGTAGGCTATCACGTGCGTGAGCTCACATCGACCACAGCCGACTACTGTCGCAGTGACTGACTGACAGGAAAGGAAGCCCCTCCCACACGGAGAGCACGACCGATTCTGGTCTCTTTTACTCGGACAGCCGTGGCTTCACTGGAAATTATGATGAGAGGATGAAATGCTTTTCAGTTGCAACAATATCGCTTATATATATATATATTTTTTTTAAATAAATCAGCTAGAGAAACAAGTGAGTGAGATTTGTTGTGTAGAAGGATTTGGGTTCGATTACTTCAGGCTAGTGAATAATAAGCGATTCCGCCGCGGATAGAGAAAAAGCAAAGAAATGGCTCAGATGGTGAGTGGGTTGGAATCCTTGCAGTTTCATGTTGTTCTGTATTTGTTAGTGCTTTCTTCTCTCTGCACGTTCAGAGCCCACAGCGTACCGAGAGCTCTTGATGCCTACAGAGAAAAGAGAGACTCACTTTGTAGGAGAAATTGAGAAGGATGTAATCCATGCCCTCCTTCTCTTTCAGCACTTGAAGGTCACTGTGCAGAGGGCTGTCTGGATCAACTCTGCTCGGATAAAAAAACAAAAAAAAACCCACAACAATAAGGTGCTTGGTTCTCGTACTGAAACATGCAGAAAAGGAACTCCGAATGGACAGAGAAGATCCTTACGTTCTTAGCTTGACGTGCCACTCGTATAGGCTGTCGTTAACGAGCTCCACTGAATAAATTCCTGTAAGACGACAGCAAAACATGAGCCGTAGCTCTGCACTAATTAGTATGCGCACGTCTCATGAAGGACTTACCTGATTTATAACTTTGAGATCTGTAAATCTCACGGAGTTCCTTCATTAGACGATCTGAAGCTTGGACGGAGCCTGACACCGCTCCCTGCGACACAACACACAAACATGGACATAGTGCGGTTAGAGATGAAGAGAATCAACACGCAATTTACAAGTACAGAGAGAGGAACGTAGGTAACCAGCAAACCCAGAACTAAACCGGGTTTAATTTCAACAATGAAGATAATCTTAAGCCCTGCTGAGTGACTAGACATAATGTATGTGTTTAGACAAACCAGTTCTAGGTATGGCTAATGCTGAACATCGGCTCGATCGCTTCTAGTTCACAACGCTGCATCCCCACAACATGTTTTTAGGAGGTACACTTTAACATCAGGAGCATTATAAAGCAATTGGTAAACTTTGCAGGGAAATAAAAGCCTCTAACGGTTAAATGGGTTTTAGTCGAATAAGATTTGAATGATTACTTTTACCACCTGTGTACACACAGCCCCTAAAACCTCCAGTGGTTCAACTACCATTAGCACTTTAACTAGAATTACCGTTAGCAAGGAGTGTCGTGGCATCAGTTTCGAGTTCCAACTCTGTAAGCATGCACCTGTTCCTTAGTGAAGCGAGTGTGTCTATAAAACGACTGACGAGTCCGAATACAGATATTCCACACCAGATGTCAGATTTCCGAACTTGATCTAATCCAGTCACCCATATGAGGATGAGGTTCCCCTTTGAGTCTGGTTCCTCTCAAGGTTTCTTCCTTTACCATCTAAGGGAGTTTTTCCTTGCCACTGCTGCCTGAGTCACCTCAGACTTACTCATTGTAAAGCTGCTTTGAGACGATGTCAATTGTAAAAAGCGCAATACAAATAAACTTGAATTGAATTTTCGGTAATGTATTACACGGGTTCTGAGACTATGGCGTCAACTGTTTTGTTGTTGATCAGTTCACATTTTTGTACTAGTGAGAAATGAGACATATTGACTATTGCCCCTTTGAACTATTAACTAGTGGCCTAGATGTAAATCAGGGTGCCATTTTTCACCCTTTCTAATACACAGAAAAGACAAAACACATTATGCAAGAAATTTCATAGGTGATGTAAATGAGCCAAAATGTAGATGATAAGAGTCAGCCCCAGTCAAGGTTAATGTATGTCCAACACGTCTGGACATGAATTATAATCCAAGTGTAAGGAGGAGTGCATACAGCCTTCAGGATATTACAAAACCCCTACTGTCTCCTGTTTTCTTCCCCCACGAGAAGGCTATATAGGTTTTTAAGGTGCAGTATGAAATACTCACTCTGCTGTTCCTCTCTGCCACCAGGGCTTTTCTTTCCCAGTAAGCAAAAACATTGCAAACCAGAATCTTAGCACGCACACAAAAAAAAAAAAACAACCTTAGCAGATGCTGTTGGAGAAAACAGCAAGAAAACGATGTGGCAAACGTACGGTGTGACGGCCACTCTGTAATAAGCAGCTCTTTCATTTCCGTTTATTGGAAAAAGTCCACCGTCCTTCCTACCCACCTTCCCACCTTCATTTTTCTGCTTCACGAGACTGAGGCTTACTTTTCCTGCTCCATTTAGTTTGGTTGCTAAAATATGCAATACATTTAATTGCACTGTTTCTTCCTTTTCACACGCACGAAAAAAATAATAACATCATGCATATTTGCACTTATATTAACATTTAATGCACCAGATGCACACATTCACTCAAAACCCATCGTTTCAGTTTTGGTATTGAGGTCATTGAAATTGGTCTCATTTTAAATAAATCCACTGGTTCTCCTCCCCGGTTACAGCTTGCTAAAGAAACGAGTACAATACATTTTATTTAAGTTATTGATTTAAACATTTTCTACTTATACATTCTGTTAGCCAGACAGTTTTATGCCAGAGTGTTTTAAAATATCCAATGATCCAATCAGCTTCCTTTTGTCATAATTATAGTTTCCTTTTAACCCAAATTACAGGAATGGGTCACAGCTTATTTTTTATTTTTTGTTTCTAGCAGATTCTGCTGCAATCTATCTGGATGAATTACAGTTATAGCACTTGGCAGAAGCCCTTATCCAGATCGTGTACAAAAGTGCTTTCCCCCCATAAAGTGCAGGAGAAGGACCTGTGTGCTATGTCTCTTCGGCCTAATCCATGCTAACAAACCTGCAAATATTGCAAGGATACTAAAAATCTCAGTGAAATGTTTTAGCACTGCAACATGCAGCAAAAAAAATAAATAAGCTCAGTTTTAAAAGAATGACAAAGGGCACGTGTTCCAGTGCATGTTGGCACAGCCTGCAAAAAAAGTCTGCATTGTTAAATAAGGAAACAATTCAATACTGTTACAAAACTAAAAGTGCTAGTGCAGAATGATTAAGGAAAGCCCACTCTAGGTGTTTGCTTTGTCTGCTTTCGTACATTTAACGTTAACCCACCTACGGCAGACGCAGGCTCAGAATCACTCTGTGTCACTTTATTTGCTATAATGCATCACAAACATATAACAGCTTAGTTCTTATCCCCTGTGAACCCGCAAAGCATAAGAAAGGTCACCTTACCGAATGAGCACTTACGTTCAAGTGGTCCTGCCTCTGGTTCTTGCGGATTTTCTCGAGGATAGCCAGGTTCTCTTTCTCTATGCCGTCATCCTCGGACTTCTTCCCATCTACTGGCTCCTCCTCTTTCATCTCATAGTGATCCAGCTCCTCTATGTCCTGATGACAACACACACACACACACACACACCAAATCAGGGTTCATGTTTCACAGCAACGACATGTAACACCACATTCACCGTTGGGGAAAAAAATAAATAAAAATTTTTTCTGTAAAAACAATTTTAAGTTGTAAAACTTTGGAACCTTCAAGTGTGATAACATGCAATTATAGGAAAATAATCACCAATGTGTACGTGTGATTTAGATTTAGTGTGATTTACTTTCTCATTTCGTGGCACTAATCATTGAATGTTACCTCACCTTATACTGCGAATACTCCATAAAGAGGCAAAAACTGTTATAATAAAAGCAAAATTTATTTGCACAGGATTTGCTGTTAAATAAATCCTGAGAAATGCGACAACGCAACTCATGCTTCTGCTGTGACAACTATGAGAGACGTTAAAATGATCGAATGGCACAGAGACGGTGGTATCAAATTATTCATATACGATAATTATTAAGAGACACATTAGGTAAATCAGTCTTTTTTTTTTTTAAAGATCTCTAACAATTAGGTGGGTTTGACATTTGAATGATTCATGTCCATGGTGACAAAGCTCCGCCCACATGATTTATTTTGGAGTGTCTACAGGAAGCATAAAGAAACACACAACAAGCCTTCTGGGCTGAAAGGCTAAATGTTCAAGTGAGGATGTTTCTTTAAAATCGACTGACAGAAAAGAAAAAAAAGAACTGCACCTCTCCCATGTCTTCTTCCTCTTCCTCCTCTGAAGTTACTTCATCAATGGTACCATGCTGCATAAACAAAACAAAACAAACAAAAAAAGGAAAGAAAGAAAGACGACACTTAATAAAGACAAACCAGAACTACTTTAATGTCAGATATTTTTGTCAGGCCTGCGTACCTTTCTCTCTTGGTTGACAGGGCCAGCGGGGAGAGGTTGATCCAGCATCTCTACATCAGGATGCTGAGGTAGATTATACAGCCTACACAGGTCACAGATCAGCCTCTTCAACTGCTGCAGGAGCTGAAAGAAAGAACAAAAAAAAAAAAACACGATTGTTAGTCAAAAAAACTGTCCCTATGCCTTATGTACCAAATCACAAGCTGTCCAAAAATGAGAAACAAAAATGACCATCAAATCCTTTCAAGTCTTAACGAACCCTTGTGATATTTATTTTCTGAGCTCGTGGACAAATTATTCTTACCAGAGTAATGGAGCCGGAGTCACACAATCATAGCAAGCAGAATTTCCCTAATACACAGCGAGCATCAGCTCACACGAGAACATAAAATGGTCTCCACCAGGCAAACGCTAACTGGCTAAGATTATGACACGGAATAAACCTGGACTTGCCCGAAATAGCTGCCCTTTTGGGCCAAATTCAAAGTTTAAAAAATAAGCAAATAATGATAATAAAAAAATAATCCAATAAAAAGGTGGGGTTCTAAAATGCCCAGAAAAAAAAGTTATTACAGCAACATTTACCCTAACAGCAGAATTTGAATCTTTTATTCTTGTTTATTTCACACGCTATTTCTCAGAGCTTGCCTTCATACTGCGCGTTATGAATGTAGCCTCGGGAAACTCAGTACTGAAGAAGTTAGCAAATTTGTGGTTAGTCACAATGCCAAGTCGAGTTTTGGTTCGTTCCCGAACTTCACAAAATAATCAGAAAACCACAGACTATTGGAAAATACCTGGTTTTACAGGCAGTGTCCCAATTTACAGCACAGACGTCACGAAGAAAAGCAGAACTTCTCTCTGCTACTTTTTACATTTCACACTCGAGCTTCATTTGTCAATATTTACACGAGGCTGTGTGTAAATGTTGCATAACTACAAACTCGTGCCAGACTTACAAAAGTTACAGTAATGATGATTTTCTTTGTACTCGTGCGCTGATCCGTAAATCCTCAAGCGTGTTCTAGGCATAGCTGATTCACATTTACAGATGCCCATAAAAACCAATAAAAGCAAAGCTCACGGTGAAGGTGAGAACGACAAAATGGATGCAGCGATTCTTCCTAAATATGTCATGATAGAAATCTTCCAGTAACAAAGCTCAGCCACTGCAGCATGTTGGCTAGAAAAAGAACAAATGAATACTAAATTGTTTCACAGAATGCCGTTATTTGTGTCAAGGTTATCGAGGCACAGTTTACGTACGTTTATTCAAACTCGGAAGCTCTTGTCGGATACAAATGTTTGTTTTAAACTACTGGTTAAACCTGTAACACTGACCGCACAGGTTGTGGTTCTGAGACAGTAAATATGATTAGAATCTCATGATGACTAGCTTGTTGCTAATCTTATACAGTTGTTCACGGAGGAATCTATATGTACATAATTCCTAACCACATTCCTTGTGTACTTGATTGTGTAAATGGTTTATGAAAAAAAAAATTATTTGCATCCTGTTTGTTAATGACTTATCTGCAGGGTAAGAATGCAATGCGGCACGCATTCCCAATTTAAGCATTGGGGTCTCGGTGTTGGAAAATGTTCCTGCCGTGCTATTAAAGACTGAGAGTGGGCTATGAAGAAATCAATATTTGCACGGATATTTTTGTCGATCACGCCACCGTCGGGTTCACACGGCACCCGTGCCCTGTGAAAAATGCTGAGAAACTTCATTCTGCTGCCACGAGCCAAAAGGAAACGGCGAGGGTCTCGGACAAAAAGGAGAACGAGTAAATTTGCTAATCAAAATAATCCCAGCATCAATGAATTATTTTACAATAAAATAAGCACTTACCAGCGTGTTGCCTTTTCTTACATCCTCAAGGCGTTCCAAAATTTGGGTCAGACTTGGGTCATCGGAGTCCACAAACCATAATGGTGGCGTTGAAGGATAGGATTCCTACAAGACAGAAAAAGAAGAGTTATTGAAGTTAGTGTCATTTTTGATGTAGATCTGACCCAAAAAAACAAAAAAAAAAAACACCACCAACAACAATAAATAGAGCTGTGCGTTAAAGCTTTGTCCAGAAATTAAAACATCACAACCCGATAGCTAATGTCACATAATGGAAATACCTGACCAAGTGTCCTCAACCAACCATTCGGTATATGACAACCCCAGGTCATTAATAACCATTAATAACTCATTATTAACATCAAATGAGTTTCAATCAGTATTTATTTTGGAACAATCGACATCTATGTGACAGAAATTTGCTCAAAAAAAACACCAAAATGTGAAGATCTTTGCCTGCTGATATTCCTTATTTTTTCATTTCTTTAGTTGTCTGCCCAGATTCTCCTGATATCAAACTAACCAAACCATTGTTTTACTACAGTTAATGCCAGTATCCTGTCTATGAAAAACAGGGGGAAAATATAATAGTAATAAAAAAAGATACAAAAATCTCACACCATACTCCAAATATACTACGATGCAGCATGATTGACTTAATAAGCTGTGACTATTTGCAACTTCTGTCAGGCAAGTGTGAAGTTAAAATGTAAATGCGCTGTTAAATATAGCAGATGCGCTCACGTGTGATTTTTTCTCGAAGATTGTGTGTGTGTGTGTGTGCGCGCGCGTTTTATTTTTATAACATGATGACTAGATCTGATAAGAATCGGATCTCCCACATCTACAAACCAGAGAAAAGGTGTTCTCAGAGTTGTTCGAAGAGTAACTTTTCAGGAATCCTCAAGCATTTTATAACACTGACTAAGTCGAACGTTACTAACAGACAAAAAATAAAAAATCTTTAAATCGATTTATTATACCTCACTACGTTATTTATTCAGAAAACCCTGTGAGTCGGGTCTGTTACTGCCGTATGACAAGAATAAAACACCCAGGGGGTGGTGATGTAGGAAAATAATCAATAGTGGTGAGAAGCTACAGAAGTCACCACCCAGAAGTTACTTTCCAATAATACTGTTTACATCTTAAACAGCTCCTGTTATCGCTTATGTTATGGCAGCTATACGCAGTAGGAATCTAACGATGACATGACGTTAAAAAAAAAACCTGACAATATGCATCAGGAAAATGTGTGGTATCAATGTTCTAATCAATGTTCTAATACGGCAATTGGACTGGTTAATCACCAGATCCTCAAACTGAAGGAACAAACCATAAAGTTAAACTATACATAGGATAACGCTGGTCACATGACCGTGTGAAGAGTCTGTCAGATTCCCACCTCATTACAGATACAGGAATCACTTGTGATACGTTTATACAATTACACGACTATGTTACATGGTTTAAAAAAAGGGACATCTTGTAGTATTTAAACATCAGCACCCCCACATCAGCCTTTGTGATATATAGTGCTTAAGAAAGAGGCCAAGAAAACAGGTCATTTTAGCCAACTATAGGAACTCTTATTCTGTGAAAATGCTGGATCTTTTTTTAAATAAAATACCCAGGTCAGATGTTTAATCCATCACAATTTTAAAACACGTATAGATTTATTCATTTATTTTAAGATACAGTGAATCTGTATTGTTTTGCACTGTTGCAACTATGAGTCAGAAATAAAAATAAATAAATAACATGAAAAAAATTATCTTTTCAGTCATCGTTTTTCTTAATTCGTATTTTATGACAAATATATTAAATCAAATGGGGACTGAAATTCCTGCAATCTTTACGTTTTTGGTTTTACATCTCAAGGTTAAAAAGATCAACATTTTATCTCGTCGTGTTACAGAAAGCCTGAAAATCCTCTGCCTAAAACAAATAGTTTTACAAGGTGGAAACTGAACAGATTAACCCCGACTGTCACTGGATGCTTCTTACAAAAAAATAGTAATCCTTTCCGCAGGAAAAAACTTACAGAAACAACGATTACACTCATTTTAAACCGGTTTATGAAGCACAAACCCCTTTACACGCTGTTACTAGTTTAATCAAGAGCATTAACATAACCTGTGATTTGTCTTGTAGATACTTTCAGAGCAGGAACACATTGTGTTCAGTTTTTAGAATCAGAATCAGCTCTTTTATATATATATAAAAAAAATTGATAACATTAGCGTTGTCACCGTGTGTCATTCCGCTAAAACTCTACACACTGTGGTAACTAAAAAGAAAACAGCTAACAACTAGCTAGCTTAGCAAAGTCGCTCTGGTTAGCAACAACAAATATTGTCGAAAACTAGCGAAGTTGGCTGAACAGCTAATCGGCTCTTATTTACTTTGTCAAACAGCTAAATAAACCACGTTCACACTTCATCGACGTTTGTATGCTAATATGCCATACACGCTAGCTAGCTAACAATTTTTGTTTACTACGACGTTGCTAACGAAACGACACCTTTGAGATTGTTTGACATATTACTGTATGCCACGTCTACTTAAACACGAATACTTTAATTATTTAATCTTAATTACGGTCTGTTTTAAATCTACCGCTTTGACTTGCGCTTGAATTTTCCTTCGGGGATCAATAAAAGTATTAGCTAACGTTAGCTAACCTTTTAGTCTCTTAGCCTGAACGGCCGCCCTACAAACGGCTTGCTGTTCCATACGTAGTGCACTTCATAGGCAGCACGAGACGTTACGTGTAGCGATGTTAAGTGCGCCTAGAAAGGGAGTTTGAAGCGATTTGGGACGCGACCCAACTTTTCTTTTATACGCGAGCACCGTCGCGGACAAACATTGCGTTTCTTACCGTGATATTGCAGTGGATTATAAGCAGCTTTTCTCCGGTCACGTTAAACTGGCAGCTCAGCTCATCAGGCTTCCAGTCGATGATCCTGAAGCGTTCGTGGTTCGTGTCGAAAATGGACTCGAGAAACTTCAGCTCGGCCTTCAGTCCCGAAACCGACATCTTGCGCTCATCTCCGGATAAAAGCACAAGACAGGACCCTCTATATTCACGTATAGTCGAGTCCGAGGTGGATAAACGAGCAAGAGAGCAACAAATAAACGAAATATACGTTATTAAAGCAAACCTTTAGCTTGGGAGCTAACGACAGCTAACTTAGCTAGCAGGCTAATAACAACGCCTTCCTTTACTCGGTTCGTTCGGGGGTTTTTTCCGTCTGTTTTGTTGCTGTCAGAAGACCAACAAGCAACCAAATTAGCTTATACGGTATCCATAATGTGTCATCTAATCAATATCACCAGTTATTCACCTCCCCGTTGACTAGACTATGTAAAAATACAGACCTAAATACAGGGAACTATATATCTATCGCTGTGAATCGTGGCGCTAAACGGAAGAAGATTCTTTCTGGGGTTTAAAGATGACCGTTCGCCTCGTGAACGCGCATTCCCAGCATACTGTGCGCGTCCATAGCCAGCAAGAAGGCAGAGGGCGCGTCCCAAATCGCGCCCTGGTTGATACAGAGTGAGCTACGTAGGGGATGGAAGGCATTATTTCACTCCACGTGTAGTGCGCACAAGTAGGGAGGAAGGAGCCATTGTGGGGTCGAGCGAGTCGTTCTGGTTTATTCACTTTAATTGCGACAATTTGATTTTATGTATGACTTTCATCGATTGTTTACAGAGAATAATAAATACTACATGTAATAAATTTACTTTGACTAAATAAATAAATCAAATGTTAAATATCTTGTGTATTCTAGGTCTCTTAAAAAAATGCAATTTGTTTTAGTTCAGGCCCTTGAGGCCCCCAAATTGATGCATTTTTAAGCTGCTGCATCATTTATTTATTTGTTTGTTTGTTTGTTTGGATTTTCACTATATTTTCAGTACAGTAGTGAAACCAGCCAAAATCATTCTATTTACTGTTGAGTTGTTATTGTTGGTACCTGTTTGACTCTGTTATGGAATTGAATGAGTTCGGGAATAAATCTTGACTGACACTGATTGAATACATTTACATACTAAAGCTTTAAGAATTCCTTGTCTTAGGGTATTTCATACATTCCTATTTAGTACCCACTTTATCCTGGTCAGGGTCACGGTGGATCCTGAAAGCACTGGGACTGAAGCAGAAACACACCCTAGATGGGATTGCCAGTCCATCACATGGACAACTCGCTTCGCAATCATGGAACCATCCTCTAAACAAAAATGACTAGGTAGAACCGTAACCGTCTGTAAAAATTTCAAACACATGATCTCAGTGCAGGGGGATTTAGGTAGGTAGAAGGCCACTGCAGAAGGCCAAAGGGAGATGAGTAAAGGCTGAAATGGGAGCAGACAGGCGCGAGGAGGCTCACTGAAGCATGGCAAACTCAAAATGTAAACAGTCCCAGCATTCCCTGAGAAGTTAACCCCTTTACTGGCATGCATGTGTGAGTGTCTCACAATACAGGCCTGTCAGCCTGCACTTTGCCATGAAGGCAGTCCAGAGACTAAGCAGAGTGTTAGCTATATTTCACAGTGAGGAGGTGGAAATGAGTTGGGTTTTTACACAGTGGATATTATTAATCTGCAGACTATTTAAAAAATGAAATATATATATATATATATATATATATATATATATATATATATATATGTGTGTGTGTGTGTGTGTGTGTGTGTGTGTGTGTGTGTGTGTGTGTGTGTGTGTATTACAGACATCTGTATACTGCATAACTATCTGTATATCTGAACTATGCGTGTATTGTGTGTGAGTGTGTATATATATATATATATATATATATATATATATATATATATATATATATAGCTCAAAATCATGTTTGGCTCAGAGAGTTCACGTTAATTAATCATATTGAGAACTATTTACAGACCTAATCGGATATAAATATGAACATTTCTAAGCCGATTGTTAGACACTGCGATTGAGAGCCACAAGATGGCGTAAGAGACCACTATGATGTCATTTTGTTCTTTCAATCCGCTTTTGTCATTTATTTCACTTATTTTTTTCTCTCCCTCACGTTTCACATTTCTTATTAGGTCATATAACACACTGTAAAGTAACATTTATTTATTATTATAATATTACCAATATAATAAATAATAATTATAATATTATAATAATAATATTTATTGACTTTTATTAGTAACACGTATTATTGTATGAATTCCACTTTATTAGTAACACATGTGCATCTGCTTATTTATCCAATCAGTCAATCATATGTGCATAAAAGATGTAGATACGCTTAATGTTAAACAACAAAATGGGGGTAAAAATGTAATCTTAGTAATCTTTACCATTGGACGATGAGCTCCTTTAAGTATTTCTAAGACGGCTGATCTCTTGGGATTTTCATGCAGTCAGTCTCTAGTGTGTACACGGAATCATGTGGGTATAAACATCCAGTGAGTGGAGGAATGGTCTTATTGATGAGAGATGTCAAAGGAAAATGGCCAGGCTGTTAGTGGAGAAGTGACAGAGAGACATTAGTAATTCAAATAACTACACATTTACACTAGCCCTGCTGTGATCTGAAAAGTGTCTCAGTGCATCTCAAATCTTGAAGCGGACAGTCTAAAAATCTCTATGTGATATAAAAATATGTTATGATGCCATACTTTGATTTGTCATTTTCAAGTCAATGATGATGTCTGGCTTTACAATCCTTTTATTTTGCACAAGTGCACAATTACAGAATGTACACTGTTCAGTGCTATTTTGTGGCTAGAACAACTTACTTTATGTCTTTAGCTCATGGACCTGGAGAAACCTTGTTTCCATTTACTGTGTACTGTGTCATCTATATGTGGCTGTATAAAAGCGTCTTGATTTGACCTTTAAAGTGTCGTATTTTTAGTAAAGAAGCCTATGAACATTTCTGGGGTCATTTGAGGTCATTGTGATCCAAGACATCCACTAATATGAAGCACCAGTTTTACTAAGTGGGTGAAATGATGAAGCTCTTCAAATCAGTGACAAAATGTCTTCAAGATCAGACAAGACCAGTTGACTTGACTTCCGGCTATTAAACAGTGTGATGTCTTTTCCTGTTATGAAGGATGGCACTGAAAAAGCATACAGCCATGTTGAGGCCTCATAAATCTCTGACTGATAAATCTCACTTTAATCTCAGTTATCTACCAAAGCAGACTTTGTATGAGCTTTCTGGACAAATACTGTACACACTTCAGCTGCACATTAAAATAAACAATTATTATTCTTATGGATAAATCTCAAATTTACAATCATGAATTTTATGTCCTGAAATTTCATATTTGAACTCAACATAATGCAAAAATCACTGAATTACATGAAAGAAATCAAGGCAAAAATCACTAAATCATAGAGAAGTTATATGAATCGTGAGATAAAAATAAATGTTTATGTTAGAGTAAAGGAATCATGTGAAATAAAAAAAAAATCACATGTTAAAATGAAAGTATTGTGAAAATATATGAATTTAATAAAAATGTAATAAAAAAATTTAAAAGAAAAATAGTAAAACTAGATGATTCATTTAAAGCAAGCACACGTGAAAATCGATGAATTGTGTGAAAAAATATCAAGTATCATATGATTTTGCACTTGTAAAATTTGTGTGACTTTAATGAAAGGGTCAATCGCATTTGTGATCGTGCAAATCCTACAAAATGACATTATGGTCTATGATCCTGTGCATCCCCTTAAAAATAAAAGGTCCCAGATGTAACATTACTTTCTACAGGGTCTACAGGGTTATCAGGGAACTCTATGAAGGTGACAAGCTTCATGAATAATTCACACTGAAACCAAACAGAGCCTTCTGCCACGCACTGCATTACGGAGAGCTCCCTCCGGTTTGGTTTGACTGATTAAAAAAGCAATTTCCTAAAATGATTATTCTTTTCTGTACATTAAACTAATGAGCAAGCATATCCTGTTGTGAAAGACTGCCTTAATGCTCTGATTAGCACTACAGGGTGCCACATGGCTGTCCTTGATCAATTCTGAAGTGACAAACTCAGAGGGGAACAAAACACATGGTCAAGCAATCAAGGAAGGCCACTTCAGGCTCTCAGTATGGTTCGGACTCAAAAATATAAATTTTTTCTTATGTTGATATTTTAAAAATAAGTTCTTTTTCATGATAACCCAATATTTAAATGATATTAAATGGAAGGCAAACATTCACACATAGGGACCAAGAGGAAACCCATGCTTAGAATTGAACCCTGGATTTTGTAATTATTCATAAATATAGGACTGCTTCTCTTCTTTAATCGAATTCTCCAGATAAAAAGTAACGAAAGGCTCAGAAGGCAAAAAAGCCCCGAGGTCATTGACTGGATATTATTTGTTTTCACTGTGCGGAAGGTGGACGACATACTGTATATTTGAAGAAAAAAAAACCCCAGCAAAATGGATGGAGTGAAAATGATTTGGCCTTTATTGTCATCCCCCCTCCTCCTTTAATCCTTCCCTTACTGCCAAGGGTGCATCGGAGTGTACAAGATTAATGATAGGAAGAGGTCAGGGTATTGGTGGTGTCACTGCTGTAATATTTCAGAGTGAGCAGGTTCACATGAGCGGGTCACATGGAGAGAAATACAGCCTATTGGATTTGCGGCGTCTATTTAATATGGTAGAAAATGGCAACCGTAGTTTTGGGGTGCTGACAGTCCAGGACATCTTCTACTTGTGAAGTGCAGTGAATTCAGTGCAAAGTACATTCTGTTTATTTATCATCACTTCCGACTAAATAATCGTTCAGCGGAAAAACAATTCACAAACCCTGAAATTAAAGTAGAGTAAAGAAAATAAATCAAATCAAATAATTTATATATATATATATAGTTAGTTATAGTGATTCAAAGGTCCCATCCTCCATTTATTTCATTTGTTTATTTTTCATCTAGGTCTATACATTCTCCTCAACTGTCATTATTTTATACAATTTACCAATAATCACAATGTAAAATGTGATTTTTCTGGTGTAAATGGTGCAATCGAGAAAAAATGTATGATGAAAAAGAACTTATATTGATATTTAACAATATAACCTTGTATATAAAGGTGTTTATTTAATATTTTTGGAAGGCGTCTCTAGTATCAGAACTTTGTGAGCGGCAAATCAAATCAAATTAAAACGTTTTCTGACACAAGAAGGTCTTAAGAAATTAATTAATTCATTTCCATCTCAATGTAATGTAAATTAGTATGCATTGAAATCTGTTCAGATTCAATGACTCAAGCCTCCAATCAATGAAAATCAATCCCAAGGTTGACCTTCTACTCGATTGCTATAACATACTAATTTAATTTCAATAAAAACATACTGTGACCTTCTTTAGGTCATGTCCGCATGTAGCCATGGCAACCAGTCCACCTTACAGACTACGTACGTTCCTGTAATGTTTCTGAATGAAAAATATTGATTCACATGGAAGGTTTTCTCAAGAATTTTGCATAAACGTGTTTTTGTTTTATGACACTGCAAAGATTTCCCTTGATAATATTAGAAGCAGGTTTAGACTAGATTTTTAAAGTTCTTTGTGACAAACTTTGATGTTGGCTTGTCGGAGCAAGTATTCCCAGAGGCTGGTATGCTAGTGTGCCAATACTTTTGGAGGTGAGTGGATACGAGCATGAGACTCCACCCGAATACCCAAGTTGTAATTTACCTCATTGTGCTGAGTGTTTTGATATATCATATGTCCATTTTGTGGTACTTTTTTATTTGGGGGCGGGGCTGCATGTGATGTTACTTGATGTCATCAGAATACCTGTGAGGAAGTTCCCCTCATTGTTCTGAGTGTTTTGATATGACAATGTTATGGAAAGTTTTTTGATTTTGCATATTTGGGGGCGGGGCTGTGGGAAAATCAAAAGGCCAGTCGGTACACCAATTTAATCCTTTGTCCAGAGTATCACCCTAAAGAATCTGGCCGAGTTTGGTGTAGATAGCTCAAAAGCTTGACGAGTTATAAACCTCTAAAATGGTTGTCTTTTGCAAAAAATTCCAATTTGAGACCCGGTACCATAAGTACCGGTACTCGGATCGCTTAGAACGGTGGTGCATATGGCTCGAAAGCCCTAAGAGCAGCAATTAATACATTTTTGTCTATGAAAAATAAGCAAAACCGAATGTTGGCTTATACAATCTAAACAAGAACAGGAAAAGAGAAAAAGAGGAAAGTCAGACATTTTGGTCTGGGACCTCTATAGATGGCATATCAATGGATTAACAAAACATCTTCCATTATATTGATTTCTTCAATTCTACATGTGTTACATTTCTGTTAGTCTTAATAAAAAATCTAAAGAAATGAAAAAAGAAACTAATTATAACTAAGATACAGAATATAGGACTGTCATTTTTATGAAGTTCTTCTTGGATTAAATTCATGTATCTAATACAGATATAATTAAAGTGGAAAATGCACTTAACTGATGATTAAATGATCAGCATCAGCATGATGTGATGTGATGAGCTATTGTTAAGGTGATCATTATTTCTAGAAAGAGTATAACACTGGTGTAATGCCACAGTTGGAATTTGTAAGCAGTGCACAAAGAGGTCTTAGCTTGTATCGGCTAATTTCCCAGAGGCCAAGAGATAGAATTTGTGCCTGCTTGGTTGTGTTCATGTTCAACATTGAATGTCTTTGTTATGTCCCACCCCACAGTGGTGTTCATTGGGTTAAAGAAAAGAAAACACTCAGAGCTTTAAGAATTTTTACTTATTTACTTAGACTATTTACACATAGAAAGGTTCCAAAAAACAAATGTTTTTACCTTTAAAGTAAATGATGATTTCAAACCCAAGTTCCTGTTCATCAGTATATAAAATGAAGGCGTTATCTTCAACCACTAAAGTTCTGTGTAAGTTTATCCTAACAGAGGGAAATAGACGCGTCTCACACTGAAAGCCCACAGAGTCCTGACTCATTTTAGATCAGATGACCTGTAAAATAATTAACTTGTTTATACTGATCGAAAATTTCCAATAAGTGTTGCTCAAAAAAAACCTGTAAAACTTTATTAGTTAGTAATCTTCAATACTGATAAAAAAAATAAAATAAAAAAAAAGGCATCACAACTTGATGGTTAACCTTGGGTGGTGTATAAACACCCAAGATCCCCCCTACAAATCACAGCAAGCTTCATTCACATCTCCACTAAACCTGTCTGATTGAGTGACATTCCCAAAACGAATGTGCGAACTTTAAACCCAATTGTCTTCTGGGTCGTATTTTATGACAGTGGCATCCTCTTGTAGTTCGTCACCAGACAGCGTTCATGTCTTCTCTAATAAAAAGCCAGCCTGGGATTGCCATTGTTGATTTATCCGAGGCTGTTGTCCTCTCTATGTACAATACTGCTGCGGAAGATAACTGAAGCCGAGAAGCTCTTGCGTACTCTTAGGCGAATAGATCGAGCGACTGCATTTAGCTTCTACTGTTCTGCTTTATGATGCATAAAGAATCCATGCTTGAAATTAATGATTGTTTGCTGTACATAGCTGCTTTTTGTTGTTCAGCTCATAATCAAAGTCTGCTCTGAGCTGTAGAATAGCACAGTGGTCTGCGCCAGTGTTTGTGCTATTACAAGGTATTGAATTAGGTGTTAAAATCGAACATAATTTGTTATAATATCTTATTGTACATTACATTCTGTACATTATTGTGTAATAATATCAGCATGTAAGCTCATTGATATAAAACATTTCAGCTCTTTATAGAACAAAGACTCTTCTTGACCAACAGGAATGTAACCTGATGTGGTCTTCTGCTCCTGTAGTCCACCACCTCATAATGTATCTGGATGTGTTGTACATTCTGAGATACTTTTCTGATCACCACACACATACAGTAAATAGTGGTTATTTGAGCTAAATAAGCCTTCCTGTTATAGCAGTCTGGCCATTCTCTGCTGACCTCAAGGACACGGTTGCCTTCAGAACTGCTGCTAAAAGGATTATTTTTACTTGTTAAAAGCACTATACAAATAAATTTAAATTGAATTGACTTTAATCGTACTGCTGCTACACAATTGGCTGATTATATGCATGCAATATGTAACGGCATCCCAACAAAAGTGAACTTGGAATTTTTTTTTTAAATAGATTTTTCTAGCAAGGTAAAAACTGTTGTTTCCCAACTGCAAGCAAAAATCACTTATCGATTTCTCTCGACTTCACCAACCCCTGGCATTAAAATACTGTCTATGGATAATAGCCCAGCTATTATGACCATCTAATAACTTGGCTGAGCAGAGAACTGCGTAGTTCAGGAATTTCACACTATAGTCTAATGCCATTGCCTCTACAGGCTTAAGGTAATGGCGAGTTAAACCTACATCCCACACTGCCCAGAAATCATATATAAGCTGTCGGTTTGACACAAAGTCGATCTGTGTCATCATTCAGAATGAAAGAGGTATTCTTGCCAGCTTTTTATCTTGCGGTATGAACTTTTCCCTGGCTATTATAGATCTATAGCTTCATCAGATGTTTTATTGTTAGGTAAATGCTTAGTCGTACTCTTAACTTGCTGACTTTACTGATGTTTTTTAAAGTAGTTTATGTTCATGGACAGGATCCTTCCACAACTACACATCCACAACCCATCCGATCTTATATCAGTGATCAGTAGAAATGTATGCATGCTGAATGAATGTAGCAGAGATTTTGTTTTTGATGTATATAGAGGCAAAGATTTGCAAATGTGGCCTTTTTATATTTAACATAATACGTGTCAGGAAACAAGTGCTTCCCTGGCAACGCATTTCTGATATGGAGGGAAAAAAAATCATGGAAACATTTGGAAAAAGACTAGATGACTGAAATACAAAAATACAAACTCAAAACGGAAAACATGAAACCAGTAACCAAAAACAGGAGACAAATATGGGAGACAAAAGGCGGACACACAAAAACACACACATTTACAGCATTTAGCAGACACTTATCCACGAGACGGCAGGCATACTTCGGGGAAGTAATAATGTCCATCATGTCCAGTCAACTAGCTCATTACAGCTACAATTATGTTGCATTTCATTTTCAGACCCCCGTCGTCCATTTGTGAATTCCAAGACTAGAAATATCAACAAATCAAGACTTAAGATTGAGTCTTTGAGCAGGTCAAGGCCAAATTATGTTATGTCAGCGGGAGTCAAATTCAATACTGTAAATAATAAAAATTCATAAGAATTAAGCTCTTAATTTAACTGGCTGTTAATTTGAGCCAGTGACTGGGTTATGAGGCTATGCTTTCATGATAAATGAATCACTTCTAACTTTATGCATCTAACTTTATGCATTCTAAAAAGACAACACAAATTTACTAAAACAATAAAACAATATTTTATATCACATATAAACCATATATAGTGAGAAGAAGGGTCAAGACTGAGATAAGGTCAAGTACAAATGCCAAGAAAATAGTCTCCAGAAAGTCCAAATCAATAAAGAAAATATCCAGAAAACAGACTCCTATAGCACTACTATAAATAAATTACTATAAACATAATGTTTAAGATTTGAGGAGATAGTAATATTCAATAACGGATCGAATATATGATAGATACTATTATATGTAACCTCACTGTTTTTGAAAAATAACTTTTAATTACAGACTTGCAAGCAGATTTGATCCTTCTTGATTATGTTAAGAACTCAGACAAACGAGAGAGAGAGAGAGAGAGAGAGAGAGAGAGAGAGAGAGAGAGAGAGAGAGAGACAGAGAGAGAGAGAGAGAGATGCTATCTTATTTTTGTGCACTCCTTATTTTAAAGTCATAAGCTTATATATCCTTCTTTATTCCCTCCTAAACAAACAAAGGTGCTCATAATAATATTTATGAGCTTTCTACAGAAGTGGCTGTTCCTTAACCTAAATGACCCTCTTACGAAGAAGAGGCTTCCTATGTGCCAGACTGCACTAAATTACACCTCCTGTTGTACAGGTTCGTGACTTACTCCTAAGTATTATGAAGTCTACATTACTCATCAAGATGGATTACAGTGATTGTGTTTTACATTATGACTACTTAATACAAAAGGAAATGAAAAATGTAAAAGAGATTACAGAATTATGTTTTGAACACCATTAATAAACTTTTTGTTCATGACCAATAGCTAAACTTACATAGACAGCATACTAGGTTGACATTTCTGTGATATTTATATTTATACTCATGGGTAACAAGACACAATTAGACACAGATTCTATGCACAGGAAGTCAGGAAGGTTTACTGACCCTGGAAACTGTTGCCTAATAGAAAAAATGTTGGCTTTTTAAATGGGAAAATAAGCACACAGTACGCTCAGCGTTCCAGTCGTTAGTATTATTTAGAACAGTGCTAAGCACTGAGAAATATGGTGCCAGGCATGAGCATGCTAACTGTTGATGCTAATGCAAAGTATTTACATAGCTAGCACAAGTAAATTACTGAGAAATGACTTTATATTAGAAATATACACTGCACTTAAGCTTAATATCAACTGCTATGAGAATCAGAATCAGAATCAGGTTTGTTGGTCAAGTATGTTGACACACACAAGGAATTTGGTTCCAGCTGTTTGTGACTATGAAAAGTACAGTATAAAACATAACTAACACTATACTATACAAACTATACAAGACAATGCAGATGATGAGATACAATATGGACAGAATGAGTATTAATTAGGAATATAGAATATGACTGATCAGTTACTGTATGTACATAAAGTGTGGGAGTGCAAATAACAATATTGTGCAATATTATGCTTTAGTACAATATACAGCAGCAGTAGTGTGTGTGTGATATATACTGATGGTGTGATGACTGACAGTCCTGATAATGCAGTACTTATAGATATGAAGCAGGGAATATAATTATGGTGAGTTGTTGATCAGGGTGATTGTCTGGGGAAAGAAACTTTCTGTGTCTGGCAGTTTTTAGTAAACAAAGTTCTGTAGCACCTGCCAGAAGGGAGGAGCTGAAAGAGGTTGTGTCCAGGGTGTGAAGGGGCAGTGGTGATTTTTCCTGCCTGGTGGAGGAGTTGTTAATTCCATGAGTTCTGCCATAGTGAGAAACAACATGCTGTTAGAGCATGCTACAGTATTAGAATGTGATGCTGGCAGTAAATGTACATTCTAAAACAGTGAAATAACAGAAAGGTGAGATATTATTATGGATTTTCATGTGAACCCTATTTATTCATAGCATAATATTTAGCCTAGGGGTTGAACGATGGGAAAATACATTTGATTATGACTTCAAATTCAAAATACTCTAAGCCAAGACATACTCTGCATAATCATTATCTTCTAGAGAGCATTACCCACAATAGCTCTTAAATAATGCCATATAATGCTATCAGTGTGTTCATTATAGTTCTTCACATGCTAAACTGTCACTTTAATAGGAATATCAAAGGCTTGAAGAGCCCATGCAAAGTTATTTTTCAGTATGTTTGGCTTCACTTATTTTATTATACAGTATGTTTAAAGTAAAGCAAAACACCAATAAAATACACATCAGAGTTCAATGTCGTTTAATTCGAGGATTTTATATGACACTTAGAAAACATTTGGGAAAATCCTCTAATATAAAAGCTAAAGTTTTATACCCTTGTTTACTCATGCTTCGCCAAAAAGGCCCTCAAATTAATTAGTGCATGAAGACCGTTAAATGCATTTTGCATAAGTGGCATCTCCTACATTTTATACTAGAGGGTTATCATTTTAGGGCACCATGTAGTTTGAGCTGCATGGATCTCGAAGTGTAATAGAATAATGGACTGTGCTGGGGCTGCCTAATTGGATGATGGTTATCAGTACATCAGCAGCAGACACTGGGTTCTGCTTCTCTCCATCCTCTCTAACCATGTAAACAGCAGTCTAATCAAATCCTCTGCCAGAGTCTATTTACCTCACCAGCTAACGATAGCCATCAGATGTGTGTCTGTTTACATTCTGTGTGTGAGAGAGAGTTTCTTATAGGTTTAATACGAGTGAACCTATGAGAGTGCGGGTCTGACGCTAGCGTCACCTCTGCCAATCCATCAGTCACAAAGCTAATGCAGTTTATGGGGCCTGCCTGGGTCCTGACAAGCCGGCAATGAGGAAAGCAGCCTGGCTTAAATCAATTAGCTAAGAGGACAGAGGCAGCCTAAATCACGCATGGCTAAAGAGCCAGTTCAGTCAAGAGGAGATGAGAAGAAGATGGCTGTAGTGCTTAGTCAGGATAGTGCTGGCATTATTGGCAAAGGGGTGTGAAGATGAATCAGAAAGAGAAAGAGACAAAGAGAGAGAGAGAGGTAGAATACAAGAAGATAAAAACAGGGGAGAGTGAGATCCAATAAACTGACCACACTTATGTAAAATCGGTTTGGATGTGATATTAACAACAGTGTGATCTGCTGACACCAAATGGGGAAGGATTAAACAGTACACCTAGTGTGATGAGAAGTTGTGTGACTTTGCATCCCCACAACTGTCTGTGGTTTACATGATAGAGAGTGAAGTTTGCAAGAAAGTTATGCTTATGGTGTATAAAATCAATCTTTGCCATTGGCATTTTACTTTGTCTTAATTGGTCAGTGCCTCCTTCACAATAGTGGAAGTCACAATCACTTGTAAGCCAGTACAAAATACAGCTCTCCATGAAATGGTCTGTAAGTCACTGTGTTTATAATGGATTTTAACATCATTTGCCTCGCTATAGATTTCATACATTTTTGCAAATTGCACGTGATGCAAATGTGAAGATACAGTAAATGTACTTCCAATAGTCTGATTGAAATTATTTACTTGTACTTGTGTATCATCAAACACTGAAAGCATTAATTTCTCTTTTAGATTTTCAAACTTTGGTCAACAAATGTAGCAAAATACTGCAAGAAAGGAAGAAAGGAAGAAAGAAAGACATGTTGTTTGTCCTGAGAATCACAGTAGGACAATTTGCCACCTTTGCTTTAGGTAAAGAGTGAAGAGGAGGCCGTAAAGGTGAGGATGAGACTACATAGGTTTGGCCATCTGGAATCTGAAGGGTAGGCTGACTAATCCGGTTTAAATCATGGATGACTAAGAGAGAAAGATCCAAGATCTGCACCGAGAAGTGACAGGGCAGAGTAAAGAGATTAACATCTTGCAGCTTTGGATGAAGGTTAAAAACAATTTTATGTCAGAAAAGTTGAATTGACATTGCACAACCCAGCATGATCACACTAGAACTTCTAAGCAAAACAAGAAATTTCTACGAATTTCATTACATTCTCTAAATAAAGTTAATAAAATGATGAGGTCATGTTTGGTCAGCTAGTTAATGCATCCCCTGTAGTTAAATGACAGATTGTAGAACCTATTAACTAAAAGTTGTAGCACAGACACTTATCGGCTAATTAAATTTATGATTTTTTTTAATATTGTTGGCTTTTAGCGCTTTCATTTCATTAAGTAACACAGGCAAATGGACATTTTTTAATTCCAGGAAAAGGAATTCTGTGGACAACATCCAGATAATCAAGTCTTGTCATGGTGCCAAACCTACCCAAACCTACACAACTGTTAAGTAAAGAATTAAACATTACGGGGTGTGTTGTTATAAGAAAATAATCACTGAAGGTTTACAGTAATACTGCCTAGTGCAAAGTGGAGCTATTATCACCATCCTAAAAAGTATGACCAGTAAATGTGATATTCTTCTTACATCATAGCAATTTGTCAAAAATTATTTTTTCTTCAGTGCATATAAAACAAGTTAGTTCCTCTTTCAAGTAATCTCTAAAAAGCTTTAAAAGTTAATACCATAAAACGTTTTTTTCATGTTTCATGTCATGAAACCAGAAAGTGTAAAGTCCTCTGTCCCGAAGACTTACTGACTGTTCCACTGGACTAACACTAAAGACTACTACTTCCACACATTTTTTCTTTGTTAAATAACATGTTTATTAATCCATTATTATTAAGCATGGATTATAGTATAAGCAGCCACCTTAAGTCCCTGTGTAAGTTGCTATAAAAACAATAATGTATTTGAACGAACATGTTAATATAAACCTGAGATTTGCAGCTTGAATTATTTTCCGAGTTGATGTTACAGAAAAGTAATCGACACCTTCTGACCAATAAGATTTGAGAATTCAATAGTGCTGTGATAATATATCATTTCACACAACCCTAAAATAAAAGAAGAAAGAATACGAGAAAGTTACAAATGTACTCCAGAGCAAGGAATAGTATTAGAGTGCTCAGGTTCTCACTCTTATAACTAAGTGCCTTTCCTTAAGTGGAATATTTATCATTAATAGTAATGTATGTGTTACAAGAGCACCCCTCCCACTCACCCCCCAAAATCCCAAACAACCCACCCATTCACCATGATAAGGAAAAATCGATCAGCTTTTCTATTGTTATGTTAGATAAGATGTAATTGCATTTGTTCAGTGCCTTGAAATAGAGACCGGAGCCCATTATTTCTAACACAGCTCCATAGTTGTGGTTCATTATAACTAATAGTTTATCAGATTTATATATAAAGTCAATATATTCCATTTTAAAATGAAACCGTTGATGGTTTAATGAAGTAAAGATTAAATATCTCTTTTCTTTATTCACAAAATAAAAAAAACAGAACAAAATGGCAATCTGCAGGGTCCAAGCACGATCCGTTACGTAGAACACTGAAGAGTCCGTCGAAGTTACGAGTCTAGAATGTAAACATAGAAAGCATAAAGCATGAAAAACTTTTGCATTTACATTCCATGTAGGAAGCTTCTCGTTTCCATTAAACTGCACCCCAAGTATAAAATAGACATTTATTTTTTTCATGTGTATCCAAAAAGCCTTTTAAAAGTGTACTTGACACATTTATTACCACTACACCAAACTATCCTTAATGAATCGTAATTTCAAATAAAACCTTTATTGCAAGAATTAGAAATTCTAACTGCTAATATGAAGGAAACATTTTAATTAGAATGCCTACTAGGTGAGTCCTTAATGCATCATAGAAGCTTAGCAAAGACTTTTTTATTATATTTTATCAGTAGGCTAAGCAATAAAATGCTCCATAAAGTCACTGTGTTCAGCTCAGCGATTTTCATTATCATTTAGAGATGGCGATGCCTTATTATCATAAACCTCATAATGCATAATATACATTTAACCAAACACACAGAAGATTAAAGTAGGTTAGCAAATTTCCAGCCAGTATGACTCTTACTATTAAAAAGAATAAAAATGTAGAATTTACAGAACTAAGAACTTCACACAGATTAATGCTTGTATTAATACAAGTATGAAAAGTATACATAAAAAGAGTCCTCATTTTTGGTCATACTGTATCTTTCTGTGGTGATTAATGATTGATTAAGGTCTGTTTTGTGCAGTTATTGATCAGTTATTGAGTCATTGCGGACTTCGACTGTTTTTACTGAAGGTATAAACAGCTATTGAAGGCTACATAAATTCACATTAAGCTACTCAAAAGCCTATACGATTATGTTCCTCTGTAATCTGCAACTAAGGAAAGATTACAGCTGCTAGTTTAGTGTCATGTAAATATATCTGAATCATCACACACTCAATCCAGTTGTTAAATCATTTAAAATAAAAAGCCTTTATTTTGTCACATTTACATTACAGTGTAGTAAAATTATTTTCTTTACCTATACTAACTTGTTAGGAATTTATGGTCAAAGCACATAGTCAGCTATGATACTGTACATTGCGCCTAGAGCAGGTAGGGTTAAACGCCTTGCTGACGGGTCAAACTGGTGCAGCTTGGTGGTGATAGGGCTTGAACCCTAACTTCCTGATTAGTAATGCAGAAAATTAATCTTTGTGAATTAATTGTTGATTAATTGACAAGCCAAAGGGAAGACATGCAAAGCTGGGTTGGTTGCAGACCACATTGCAATGCCTTCCTTAATCAAGCATTCAAAGTGGCATTTCAAGCATGTTATGCCATAGGCTCAAGGCTCTTCCAGCCTGGAAAAAATTCTCTTCTAAGATTGGACTCCGTCAATCTTGTGTTTTTCCATTGTAACAAAATGTTCTTCTTGTGCCAAAAATATTGTCAAAAATGTATTGGTCTTATCCTTCCAGGGAACCTTTTTCCCCATGTGTGCTGAGTTTCCAACATGGCAAACTTGTGTTGATTTCATGTGTTTTTGTTTTGTTTGTTTGTTTGTTTGTTTCCAGTTTTGCCTTACAGCACTGAGATTTGAACTCATGTCCATCTAAACAGTAGTCCAGTACCTTAACATCTGACCTCCTTACCTGGTCACTCTTTGTGGACAGCCTCATCTAGATTAAGCTATGCTTGTTGTATGCTTTCCTTGTTTTAATAAATATTTTTAATGGTGCTCTATGGGCTGCTTGGAGTTTGCATTATTTTTTAATGAAATATTAAATTATTACAATCTTTTTGTAGCTTCATATTGTATTTTGAACAGTTTTCTGGTTTGATTCAGCAGTATGCTGAATTTTAAGATTTATTTTGACTCATCAGTAAGACATTTTCAAATTTGCTGCAGCTATTAAGAACCATCAACCTAAACAAAAATGTAATTTCCTGATTGTTTCCAACCTCAACTGTACTTTGAATGTGACATTTTTAAAAAACCTTTGTAAATCTTAGGCAAAATAGCTAATAACTATGTACACAATTTATCTGCAGTTTAGCGATTAGTTGAGAACAAGACTAACACTAACACTATGTATTTTCCCCCCTAACACAACACTAGTTTTGCCACATGTTAAGCATCTGAACATTCCTTTTTCCTTCACTGGTCACTCTGCAGCTACTCAGAGAACAATCAATACCTCACTACCATTTTCTGCTGCCTCTCAGCCATAAGAGCCAAGCACTTGAGCTAATGAACTGCCCGGCTGATATATCTGCCCTCGAACAGCATCACAGAATTACATCTCTGCCACAGTAGCAATTCTTTGATTTCTTTTTCTCCTCATAACCACCACAGGTAAAATGTACACTTGCACATTCATGCAATCTGCCAATCATGAAGTAACAAAATGCATAACGTTACTCAGATAGAGGTTCATTAATGTTCATATCAAAATTCAGAAATGAATGATGGTGCCAGATGATTTAAGTATTTCAGAAACTGCTGATCTCCTTAGAGGATCATGAGTAACCTTCATCTAGGGATGTACATGTATCAGCTCCAGTTAGATTCTGTGTCATGAGGATTCGGGCATTCAAAGAGAAACGCCAATTACAGTACAAGTGGCCTTAGAAGACAACAACCTCCTAATCAATACACAACTGTCGGACTGTATCCGGCCGTAGAAAGGACATTATTCATAATAACACGCTCCGGTGTTTATAACAGTTTATAATCACACCCTCCAATGTCATCCAAATGAGGATGAGGTTCACTTTTGAGTCTGGTTCCTCTCAAAGTTTCTTCCTCTTCCATCTAAGGGGGTTTTTCCCTACCACAGTCGACTGAGTCACCTCAGGCCTGCTCACTGGGGAAAAATACAAACATATTTAAATATATTTAAATATATATATTTATATATATTTATATATAATATTTAATACTAATCCTTAAATTTTGTCTAATATTAATCTTTGTATAAATACCTTTTTGTACTATATTTCTTATGTTCTGTAAAGTATGCCCAGTGATTGGCATTTCTATAGGCAGTAATGCCTAGCAAGATTCACCACCCTTTACCACCACGGTGAGCTGAAAAGCATCAAACACTAAACCTTCTGGAAGACCATATACCTATTTTCCTTTTTTCCACTGTTCATTCCCATTTCCATGTTTACTACATATGTATTTATTCGTATACACTATACAGTATATTTTGTATGTTTTGAATTAAAGCAAACACCAGATCATCTCATCTTGAACTCTACACTGGCAGGTAGATGTGCACATTCAGCAAATGTTCACTATGCATTGTAGTCTGAACACACATGACACTCCAGTCATTAGAAATCGATGTTTTCTTCGGGATGTAGAGCCGATGGTATACAGTCTGAGACAGTAAATCTGTGCCATTGACACGCACCAATTTACTCCAGGGTATGTCTTTAAATTGTGTGGCAATAAAAGATGGAGAGAGAAAGCAGGGTGTAAATACTAAAGAGTTAGAACCAGAGGCTGTGGAGGTTTCAACTTACATACATGGTTGTATACCATAACAGCTCACACATAAGTTTCTGATGTAAACCTTAGGGAATATGTTTCATCTTGTAAATGTATTGATGAATTTATTTAAATGAATATACAAATTAGGCTTTCAAGTGTAAATTGCTTATTTATTTAAAAACATTTAATGGTAATTATGTGAAAATCAGGGGTTTCATAACGATAATTTGAAAGAAAGCAATTAGAACCAATAAGCCTAGCTATACAAACAAGAAAAAAGTAATGGCCCCCTATAAATTGAGTTAATGTGTATCACTGGTAACTGTTCTTCTGCATTATTGGACATGTTTTGGTTAGGACATGCACTTTCATAATTTAGTCTTAATTTTGTAGTATTCAGCTTTCTGCAAGCATTTTGCCTTCTGTGCAGTTTTATATTCATTGTTAAATCTAAATCATTTGCATCATTATTGTGCTTGGTAAATTGCAGGTGATAGTCATTTATCACTTTACATGTGTCTACAAAGAAATTCAGTGTTAACAAAAGCTCTGTGAATCTATCTGGAGATTTAGTTTGGTGTGGTTAATAAACTAGCGAGAAATTGGCTCTGTGATTCAGAGATCATCCTGCTTGAGGAATGGCTTAACAAGAATGATGAAATTAGAAACACCGAGATTTAATTTTAAATCATACAACATAATATCAACCTACACAAACAACTTAAACTTTCCCAGCTTTCAGATAAACTCCAACAATTTCAAATCTATAAAATTTGCCTCAGGCAAATGCCTTGTATCCTGGTTTATGATAAATCCTCCATCCAAATCTGTCTCTGTAAGACTCTTGAAGATCACATGTGGTTGAACATTGATTAAATCTCTAATGTATATAATCCATTACAGGGTGGACTATGAGAGTGACCGAGTGTAAACCTGTAATTATCGGTCTTATATACAGGACAAATGGGGGAGGAGAGAAGTGAAACCGGAGATGGAGTGGGAGAGAGTAGACAATTAGCTGTGATTAGGTGAGTAGAGGCATGGAGAGAGAGAGAGAGAGAGAGAGTGAGAGTGGATCAGCTGGGTTGCTGTGTTGTCAGGGAAGGACACAAACTCTTATGATTATAGCTATAAGATAAATTGCCCAATTTATCTAATTCTAAGCTCATCTCTTACACATCATTTACTCTTGCAAGTGTACATTCAGTTTCTAAACATATACGTATCAAAGGTCTGTGATTTCAGCAAGCAGCAAAGAGATTTATCAGTTTTATAAAATTGTATGATTCCAAACATGTGGCCCGTACAGTCGGACATTTCTGCAATTTCATATGCACAATTGTTGGTCCTACTGGTAGTTAGTTCCCATTTACTAGTTGACACAAAAACAGAAGAAACCAACTAGTTTATGTTTGTTTGTTTGTTTGTATGTTTGTTTTTAAATAGGTCAGTTCAGCCATAAGACAGAAACTATAGTAAAATTTACGCTCATTAGGAAATAGAAAACTCTTTAGAAATCTTTGTAAGTTTTGGGTTTAGTATTAAATTAGTATTAATACTTTTAGTTTCAGATTCACAAAGACACAAATTTATCCCAATGTAAACAGGAAATGAAAACAATACTAAAACTCCTAAAAGTCGTTATTTATATCATGTAACCATACTAAAATCCTTTAAGTGAAAATTTTAATTATTCATTTTTACAAATTATAGTTAGAGAGAGAGTGAGAATGATTGAGTTAATTCAAGTTCTGTCTGTCTATCTATCTATCATTCAAGTCTGTCTGATAGATAGATAGATAGATAGATAGATAGATAGATAGATAGATAGATAGATAGATAGATAGATAGATAGATAGATAGAGAGAGAGAGAGAGAGAGAGAGAGAGAGAGAGAGAGAGAGAGAGAGAGAGAGAAACATAACTGACTCAGACCAAAGGTCAGATCAGTAGCAGTCCTGACCTCCCCTCCTGAGCTGTGACCTCTCCATCACCTCTCACAAAGTGTGAAACAGCTCTCTATACACTCAGAAGCTCAGTACTACCAGCCACAATAACTTCTAACTGGTGACATAATGACCCTGAGGAAACAGTGTGTTCGATAGATAGATAGATAGATAGATAGATAGATAGATAGATAGATAGATAGATAGATAGATAGATAGATAGATAGATAGATAGATAGATAGAAATAAAATGTTTAGCAAAGGTATTCAAAAAAGGGAACTGTGCAGAACAAGGGAAAAAGAAAAGAAAAGGGTACATTAAAAATATAAATAAGACCAAAAGAGCAGGAGAGCAGGAGACAAGCAGGAACGCAGGAGAAGAACAGAAGCTCAGGAAAAGAACAGGAGTGCAGGAGAAGAAAAGAAGCTCAGGAGAAGACCAGGAGCGCAGGAGAAGAACAGGAGCGCAGGAGAAGAACAGGAGCGGAGGAGAAGAACAGAAGCTCAGGAGAAGAACAGAAGCTCAGGAGAAGAACAGGAGCGGAGGAGAAGAACAGAAGCGCAGGAGAAGAACAGAAGCTCAGGAGAAGAACAGAAGCTCAGGAGAAGAACAGAAGCTCAGGAAAAGAACAGAAGCTCAGGAGAAGAACAGGAGCGGAGGAGAAGAACAGAAGCTCAGGAGAAGAACAGAAGCTCAGGAAAAGAACAGAAGCTCAGGAGAAGAACAGGAGCGGAGGAGAAGAACAGAAGCGCAGGAGTACATGAGTAGGAGAGGAGCGGAAAGGCAGGAGAGGCGCAGAAGAGCAAGTCTGCTGCTGTATATTAGTAGTGAAGGCAAAACCGCAGCTCCACACTGTGGATTTACACCGACAGAAAACAGCTGATCCGTCCGCTGAAGCGTCCCCGCTGCGTGTGAGCGCGTAATGGGAGTAAATGAACGGAGCGCGCACGGACAACGCGGCGTCGACAATGACACGGACCCTCGGCACCCTCCTTTACGCGTTTACCTTCGTCCATATCCAGAGTAAGTACAAATCCTCTCCATTCTCCAGTATATGTAGCAAAACTTTCCTGCAGACTTAAATAACTTCCGGTAGACATTCTGTAGGTAACGCTTCTCCAAGCTCATCTGTATATATCTGGAGTTCCTTCGGCATGTTACTACAGTATATTATGCAGCATGATATACGTTCATTTGAAGCTCTTGGTTTGTTCGTTCAGTCGTTATTTATTTCTAACAAGTGCATTACCCTGGTCACAGCACCATGTTGAATCTAAACCTAATCTGGAACCTATCACTATACAAATAGAGCATGGAAGTCACTGCAGATAAGTCTGTCTGCAAACTGTCTATGAGTTACTATACATTGCTGATAAAGACAACAATTTAGGGTAAATTGAAACACTGAAGATTCAGGACATCACTATTTCTCAGAGCAGACCTTGTACAAGTTCCAGCAGGACAATCAGATAATAATATATATTATCATATTATAATTATATATATATATATATATATATATATATATATATATATATATATATATATATATATATATATATATATATAGTGTGTGTGTGTGTGTGTGTGTGTGTGTGTGTGCGTGTGTGTGTGTGTGTGTGTGTGTGTGTGTGTGTGTGTGATCACAAGCACAATCATTTTAATCAATTTTTTTGCTACAAAAATACAGACAAAAAACGAAAATCAGTTTCAGGGTGTTAAATGTAACTCAATAATATCTTAGGCCTAATCACACTGACACGTCTGTTGATTATTCTCTTACATCAGCACACCCAGATCAGGTATTTATTTCTTACGTAAAAGCATATAAAATGGCCAGCCAATATGTTTCCAAACTATAGACTATAAAATCTAGACTATAAATGACAAGAAACAAACAGGTGTTAATTGACATTTTGGACTATTCAAAGATTTTGAACACTTTATACACTGCGATTTGGTAGGATGTGTTGTTAATCAGACAGATAAATTCAGCTTGTAACCAGGAAACCACCGGCTCTTACAAATTACACTGACACTTAAGACACTGACAATCTTTTGTAGATCAGTTTATTTTTAGGCTTATATTGTGTGTAGCACAAAAAGTCCCTGTGAATGTTCTGCACTAATATTAATCACCCATGATTAAGAACTTCTCATGCAAAGTTGTTGCTCAGCAATCATTGAGTGTACAATATATTGCTTATTGGCTCTTGTACCTGCTCACCATCTGTTCGAATCAAGGTTCTGCCACCCCACTACCTTGTTAATTAGTGTTGGATAAGTGTTCATTTGTCTGTGTTCTACAATTCCTGCAATCAGCAACACAAGGGCAAAGCTTTCAGTACTGCTCTGGTAACCACTAATTAATGCAATGTTATACAGAATCACAGCTTATTTGTATCAATTATCTACCCTTCATGCTTCAAGGCCAGAATCATCACGCAAATCATTAACAGTAGATTCAGAAGTAGACGAACATGGTATGCACAAACTTGAGCTTATCTGAAAACAGTGGTACAGTCAAGCCGTAAACATTACGACATTATGTACCTTCTCTTCTGATTTCTTCAGTGTTTGTGGTGTTCCTGTACTGTCATGAATTTTAAACATGGCTGACTGATTAAACATGGCTGACTGATTGTATATTCAGGAACAGGTCATTTGTTATATACTGTATAAGGCTGCAAAGTCAGCAGCGAGTCTCCTAGCAGAGTTATAAAACATGTTCCATGCTGCCGATGTCTAGACATAAAGAGGAGCAATGAGAGATTAAATCAGTGAAATGAAACGAATATTTATCAGACACCGAAAATGGCTCATGGAACTAAACTAAACAAAGGATCTCTTAAGTGAGATTATTGAACATATAAGTTAACATGAAGGAGCCATGAACTTCAAGATTAATAAAATATCTAAATCGAGCAACTATTGATGGTTTTAAAATAAATAAACTATCACAAAGACACCGAATTAACCAATGGTCACACTATTAAAGAGTAAAAAATCATTAACAAATAAATAATCTGAACACTTTACTGAATGCTTGTGGTTGTTACCTGGCAATCAAAATCAGAACTGAGATTAAAGCATCATTGTGCCAACATTTTCAACAAGAATCTTGAGTTTCATATGTTAAGTCATGGATTGAACAAACATTGCAAGTGTGCAAGTGTGTTTTGTTACCAATTTTACAAAATGCATGTTAGTCAACCACTATTAATATTGTACTACAAAAAAAGAAAAAATTGTAGAAATTAAAAGAAAAAAGTAGAAATTGGGCATTTGAATAATAACATTAAGAAGAAGAACAAGGTTAGTTTAGATTTTTGGTGTTTCTGCTTTCCAGGTGTAATCTGTGCAGACTCTGAAGAGCGTCTCATGAACTGGCTTCTGTCAAAAGAGCGTTATAACAACCTCATCAGGCCTGCTCTGAACAGAACCGAAAGAGTGACGGTGAGGCTGCAGGTCTCTCTGGCACAGCTCATCAGCGTGGTGAGGACAAGCTCTGCTCATAAAAAAAATAAATTATTAACATACTGATATTTTTTTTTTCATTTTAACCAAACACACTACATATTCCTACACTCCTTCACTTTTCTGTAAGACGTGCAGTGTGTATTGTCTCTCCTGTTCGTTTAAAGGAGCTATAACGTGAGCACCGAGATGAGTTTCCAGCTATGATATACATGTCCCATATCCATATACTTTTATGAGCCTGTTTCCCATCTGGTAATTGAATCTGTTGTTGCACATAAAGTTGGTTATTTGATTTGCATATCTCATTTATATTCACTCTTTAATTATAAAAACATCCAAACAGACAAACAAACAAATGAATAAACAAACAAACAAATAAACAAACAAACAAAAAAACACCCAGCTTAATATTTGGTGAAGCATCTAATGAACAGAAAGTAACACTGACAGTAAGACTCTTCTTAAAATGTCTAAGTAGAAACTTGGACACTTGGACTACTATCGCCGCTCAACTGGTCCCACCATCTCTCAGGGTAAGAGGTACTGTAGGTATACAGCAAGACTCTTTTCTGTTCTGGCACCGAGGTGGTGGAATGAACTTCCCCTAGATGTCTGAACAGCCGAGTCACTGGATGTTGCACTATTGTACGTCACTCTGGATAAAGACGTCTGCCAAATGCCATGATTGCAAATGTAAATGGAGGAACTTGAATTATTTATGCAAACGTAATTTGTCAAGCTTCTTTCATCCTTCATTTCCTGAAGGGTGACAATACTTTTAGAGTTACAGTATCTCTATATGTCAAGCCTACTCTAACTGTGGAATCCCACAATGCTTTAGTGTTAGAATTAAAATAAAAGGCTTCCTAGTAGAAAAATGTCAACAGTTAATTACTGATAATGAAATGATTTGAGGGTTTGTGTGTTTCCATACAGAACGAGAGGGAGCAAATCATGACGACAAACGTCTGGCTCACACAGGTAAGCATGAGTAGTCCATTATATGCCAATTATTAGCTAGTAATAAGCAACACGGCTTCGGTGTCCTTGCCATTGTACATGAATATATCCGTAGAAATGACCCTCCAATAGCGGAGCAGCAATCTGTCCCCCTCACTACCACTTATTAAAAGGATAATGAAGCGTGTAATTAAGTACCATCTGACTGCCAGGAAGCCATTATTTCAGACTGTAACACCAACTGTTTCTTTTCTTCTCTCAGAACTGGAATGATTACAGACTATCATGGGACCCATCTGAATATGAGGGAATCGACAAGCTCCGAATTCCCTCCAGACACATCTGGCTACCTGACATTGTATTATACAATAAGTAAGTTAAGCACATAGTATATTTTGGAGATAATTTAAACAAATCTCTGCATACTTAATACAGTAGCACAGCATTTTACAAAATATTTGTTTAAAAGTGTAGTGTGATGAATTATGGGTGAAATATTTTACTTAACAAATGCCTGCATTATATTTTGGATATTTATATTTATATTATATTTTATATTTATATTATATTTATATTTCTGTAAGAGATAAACTAGAACATGACATTGTTAGGAAATCAACAATAATGAACAATAACATTGATTGTCATCCTATAGCAGCATGTTTTGTAGTGTAGTAAACAACAGCAGTTTGCCAACAAAGTCTATTTTTTATTACGTTTTAAAGACTGGCATATCATACTTTTTATTCTATAGTAAACACTTATATTTACTGCATTGCAAAACAAGTTAGTTTGTGTTATCAAGTACAATATTTAATATAAAAATTGTCAACACACAGGCAAGATTGTGCTTATTAAAAGTTGATATTCGGTATTATTGTGCTCTTGCTCAGTTGATTTTGCTTTTGCACAACAATTTTTTGAAGAAGAAATTAATATCGAGTAAATGCTATTTCGGACAATATACGGCCGAGCGTTCTGTTTATTTTTGCTCCACTAGCGGAAATATATCAAATGAGCTACACTTGCTTTATAGTCCATCAGCTAGCGGATTAGCAAGCTGAATGATTCATACATTTTTGTTTGGGCACTTTCGGTAAAATCTGCGTCCCATCTTCCGTTTCATCCTCATTTGACAAGATTTTTATATTTAAATTCAAAATTACACAAGTGAGGCCAAGTGAAGTAATGCATCCGTTGAAACGTCCCACGTTCTACTCATCAAATTACTAGACTTGAACTAACTGCTTAATAATACAGCTATTAAATTAATTCAAATGAAAATGGAGCTTGCTCAAAAAAAAAAAAAAAAAAAAAAAAAAAAATTAAAAGCCTCCATTCTTAAACTTGTCCACTGTGAAAAACTTAATGGAACATTTTAAGATGTTACCAAATTCTAGAGACTCTTTCTATAAATGGTAAATTAATGTTTCTTTACAGGAAGCTTCATCATATCAAACAAATCAATGAATGATTTTATTTGGTTAAAAATAAATCTCTTTATTATTAGCCATAGATCATATTGATCAATGAATTTGAATGAATGAGCTTTAATATAAACATATGACTATTTCTCTTTTTGGTAAAAAAAAAAAAAACACCTTCTAGCCAATCAGAATCAAGAAGTTACCAGCAATGTGGTATACTATAATACATTGCCTGGTGTTATATTTAATAACTCTGAAAGAAATTATTCTATATTTCCATAGAAGTAGAATGATACTGCAAAAAAAAATATAATTTTTTCCCCCCTGAATTCCCTGTACAATTAAAAGACTACATGTCTCTTTAAAACCAAAAGAGATTGCAAAATAGTGAACCAAGCAAATAGATAATAATAATTTCTAAAATGATATTAGAACTTGTTTCTTTTCAAGCGCTGATGGCACGTATGAGGTGACAGTCTTCACCAACGCTATTGTGCTGTTCAACGGCAGCATCGCCTGGCTTCCTCCTGCCATCTACAAGAGCGCCTGCAAGATTGAGGTCAAGCACTTCCCCTTTGATCAGCAAAATTGCACACTAAAGTTCCGCTCCTGGACATACGACCACACAGAGATTGATCTTGTCCTAAAGTCTGGGGTGGCCAGTATGGACGATTTCACTCCTAGTGGAGAGTGGGACATTTTAGCTCTACCGGGAAGAAGAACAGTCAACCCTCAGGACCCGACTTACGTAGACCTGACGTACGATTTTATCATTAAGCGAAAACCTCTCTTCTACACCATCAACCTCATCATCCCCTGTGTTTTAATCACCTCACTGGCCATCCTAGTTTTCTACTTACCCTCAGATTGTGGTGAGAAGATGACCCTGTGCATCTCTGTTCTCCTGGCCCTCACAGTTTTCCTGTTATTGATCTCCAAAATTGTTCCTCCTACATCCCTGGATGTCCCTCTAATTGGCAAGTACCTGATGTTCACCATGGTGTTGGTGACGTTCTCCATTATCACAAGTGTATGTGTGCTCAACGTGCATCATCGATCCCCTAGTACTCACACCATGCCGAAATGGGTGAAGCTGGTCTTCCTGGACAAACTTCCCATGTTGCTTTTTATGCGAAGGCCTGAAGGGAACTCGTCCCGGCAGAGGCTACGTCAGCGGAGACATCTCAAAGATAAAAGAGCTCTGTTTGGGCTTAGAAGTCGAGCTCCCTGCAAGTTGGGAATGTCCTCATCCGCCTCGGTCTTGCTTGCTGCATCTTCAGCATCAGTTCTGTCTTCACCAGGGCACTTTTACAGCAAAGGAAGCAGCTTTTATAGAAAAGGTGATAAGCGCCCTACAGAGTTCCTGCCCAATGGCAACACCTTCAACCAGCGAGACATGAGAGGAGGTGGAGGACAATCAGACCTGGGTGCTGATGTTCAAGAAGCAGTGGATGGAGTTTGCTATGTAGCTGACCACATGATGGGAAATGACGATGACCAGAGTGTAAGTGATGACTTGAGTAACATCTGTATTCTTTTCTGTTAGAATGTGGAACTATATACGATTGGTTGGTGTACAGGATGAACTTGTCAGCAGGGGTTTTTAAGTGTTTTAGGTTCTGAGATAATGTTTAAAATATTTTAAGTCCCAGCAATGCCAGACAACCAATGTTGGGCTCTTGAGCATAACATTTAACTCACAAATATCGCTAAGTATAAATAAACAAACTAAGTATGAATAAACACAATGTATGTGTTCACTGATTTTAATTACATTTTTTACATTGAGTTTCTTTTGTCATTCTTTTGACAGCATTTTCTTATGTCTGTCAAGTCATTAGCTTTACAGAAAACGGACACAGATAGGCTTCGGTTTAACTATAAGAGAGCTGAAGTTGAGATGAGATGTAATGGAGAAACCATCTTTTGTCACAAATAAATCAGTTTAAGTGTAAAAGGCAGGCCTAGCTGACTAAAGTCACCAAGCATACAAGGGTAATAAAATTTTGCTTAAACGTCTTTTCACTCCGACATTACTCTGGGGCAGTGGTAGCTCAAGCAGTTAAGGCTCTGGGTTGTTGATTAGAGGATCAGGGTTCAAGCTGCCACTGTTGGGCCCTTGAGCAAGGCCCTTAACCCATTTTGCTCCAGGGGTAATGTATCATAGCTGACTCTGTGCTCTGACCCTAACCTCCAAAGTTGGGATATGTTAAGAAAGAATTTCACTGTGCTGTAATGTATATATCGTCGCTGTCCGGCAGAAACCTCCTATGTACAAATTTTGTCAATTTCATATTTCTCACATATCGATGCTATTGGTCAGTCCCCACGTGGGTCTGTTATTTTTACAAGTTAGTAACCAATCTAAAGTCTTGAAAATAGCTTGAGCGCAAATCTCTTAACTCCATTGGAGACTTCAACTGTCCACCTCTTCTTCACTTCATGGGGGAGCTTCGCGGCATATTTCTCCTCAAGAAGAGTCGCAAGGAATTTAGTGCAAGACAATCCACTGTAACGTGGACTAAACCATGTACATTGCAGATAAGATACGGCGTTTTTTTAATTTCCTGAAAAATAATGATTTTGGAGATACGAGGATTCCGCCCGACAGCGACGATATCACAAAATAAAGGCTTCTTCCTTGTCATATTCCTCCTGCTTTCTCAACAGGTTATTGAAGACTGGAAGTATGTTGCCATGGTGGTGGATCGGATGTTTCTGTGGATCTTTGTAATTGTGTGTGTGGTTGGGACATTGGGCCTTTTCCTTCAGCCTGTCTTCCAGAACCAGACAGTTCCTGTCCATCAGCCGAATGCTGAATCTTCTAGAAGGGATGGGATGTAAAGTATGTGTTGTTATGGGATGACAGACATCAGATTTAAAATTCCAAAAAATTGATATGTCATTTGTCATGATATTTGTAAGGTATTGAGAATGGACTTGTGGTATAATCAGCTATAAAGACAGTTTTCTGTTGAACTGAAGGTTAAATCAGATTGAATGCTGGATAGAAATGATAAAGCCTTTATAACAGATGGCTAAATGTCTTTAGGATTATAACAAAATAAAGTTAAAGACACTGTCACTGTTTATCTAAAAATATTACTTCAGTCTAATAAACCAGTGAATTAAAAATTTATCAGTTAATGTTTCATGGTTCATCTCTTTCTTTAGCTGTATCTGGACAATATGGTACTTTTACCTCAAATGTTCTATTATTATGTGGAATAATACAAATCTAATAAAAATTGATCTCCAATAGCAATGATCTGATTAAATGCTTCCCCCGGTTGTTGTGCATTTGTTTAGTCGTGTTAGATGGGAGGCTAAAATCCGATCTGTATCAATAACTCTACATTAAACTAATAAAGACTTACTGATGACAAAATAAGAATTATGTGGAGCAAATATGGAGTTAAAGACTGATAGAAGACAGCTGAGAGTCAGCTACATTTGTTTTTTTTTTGTTTTTTTTAAATGTTTCTGTAAATCCTGACTGGGTTTTTATGCCATGTCTTTTAAATGTCAAATGGAAAAGGTCAAGAGAAAAGTCCCTTACAAACCGAAAAAAAAAAATCATTACTTTTCGTCCTTTTGTGTGATTTGTGCTTTGACAGAATAGTGCGTGATTACTTGTAGTTTCCCTTTTTAAAGCATTTTATAGAAAAAAAGGAAAGAGTAAACCTCATCTATGTTCATTACACACCGGATTTCATATGTACCTACTCAATCACCGCTAATTACTCGTTAAGGATAAATCAGCAAAGATCCATGTTCGATCAAATCCAGGGGGTGAGTTACTCTGTGTAAGTATCTGACACAGCTGTCACTGACTGAAAGCAACCTGAATAAATCTACAGTTTGGGTTCAGCCCAAAGAAATCAGCCTCAAGCCTAATCTTTAGCTATTCATAGCAATCTGTGTATTTTTCATACAATTAATTAAATTAAATTCAAATTAATTTGTATAGCGCATTTAACAATGGACATTGTCTCCAAGCAGCTTTACGGAACATACGAAATAATACAAAAAAAATTAATATTATTCAAAGATCAATATAATACAAAAAAATATATATTACACTTAGAATTAAATTAAATTAATTAAAATATATATATATTAAATCCCAGATGAGCAAGTCTGAGGTGACGGAGGTGACTGTGGCGAGGAAAAACTCCCTTCGATGGAAGAGGAAGAAACCTTTAAAGGAACCAGACTCATAAGGGAACCTTATCCTCATTTTGGGTTGACATTGGAGGGTGTGATTATAAATATACCGTCCAACAATTGTGTATTGATGAGTAGGTTGTTGTCCTCAAAGACCAAATGTAGTTGGCATCTCCTCTCAGAATGTCTGAATACTTCATGAAGCTGAATCCTTTTAATCTTAATCTTTTATTGATGTATTTTATTCTTTTGAATGATAGATTCACACCAGACCAGGATTACTCTCACAGCTCACAGAGTATGTGATCCTGTTTGATCCTGAGATCTCAAAACATGTCCAGTAGAGGGATTGGTGATACTAAACAGCCCATAAGTGTGGCTGTGATGGATTTGCTTTGTACCGAACACTCCTATAGACTTCGAATGAAGGCTTTATAGAAGATGAATGAATAACACTGAGTGAAAAGTAAATTAACTTGACATTTATTCACATTTTCAAAGTCCACATAAATCATGCCAGGGTGCATTTTGTAATGTTATACATGTTTAATACAAATCCACTTCAGCCAATTTACTTTTGTGTGTTTAGCTAATGAGTTGGGCACGGTTTCATGCATAATTTATTATGCTTAATACAGCTTCTCTGAAAAAAATAAATGGTTATTGTGTACTGAAAGTACACTGACCAGAAGATCAGAATATATTCTACTGATCTTAAAAAAAAAGTGGCTCAAAGGAGTTTAAAGCAAATACACACATGTACAGCATGCCGTCACATACTACGCCCTCTGCTGGACACAAATAAGATATCTCTGCTTTGGTGTTTCAGAAAGTAATTCACATTAAGCTATTGTGCTGACAAGAGCATATTATATCAGTGTCAGCTTTTTGAAATACATTATTTTACACAATATCGCTTTAAGATTGTTGCAGTTCAAGTCACTGAACGTCTCTGCTCCAGCTATCGGTTCATTTTGCAGCTCATGCTTGAAGAAGAAAAGCCAGTTAAATGTTTTGCACGGCTTCTCGTGACGATCCTTTTATTGTCACATAAAAATATATAGGAAGCTACAGAACAGGATCATGAGATTATGAGCTGTGAACGTTTTGGTTCTAGATGTGGCATTTGACAGGAATATTTTTGTCTAAAATGGTTAACTCGTTCGTATTTAATCAGGCTAATATAAATTGACTTTATAGAAATGAGCATTCAGCATAAGTGAACCTATTAAAGAAAGACAGATCTCAAGTTGTGTGCAGTCAGCTGAACCCGGTCCAAGCTCTTGAAAAAGAGAAGAACCAATGTTTTTTTTTTAGCTGATTGGTGGAAATCTCTCTCTCTCTCGCTCTCCCCCCCCTCTCTCTCTCTCTCTTGCATTGACCAATCACTGAACACCATTGTTTCCAAACACTTGTATCTATCTATATTTTTATTTTTTATTCTATATACAATCAGCCATTACAGAAAAACTACAGCATTGTTCAACATAATCTTTGCCATGTACTGTATATACATTAACACTCAACAACTGTTAGAAACTACAGCTGCAATACTTTTACTCAATAAAAAATTAAGGGTTCAGGATGAGAAATTGTCGCAAAAGTAAATTAAATTAAGAATACCATTAGCCTTTTTTCACTTATTTCCATCAAATAATTAACTGGAAGCCAAGTATGACATTCCACAACATATTAAGTCATGGGTTGAGGTTTTATGGTTAATTAGTTTGTGGTCTCAGAATATTACCTCATGGCCTCGATATGCTGTATCAGTTTGTGTTAATGCTTGATTAAATAATATCTATCATGTCACCTCACCAACTCCCTGATACACAAACAATAAAGAATTTCGAAGTCATTTTCTTTTTTTTTATGTCGTTTTATCCAGCTGTCCATCACAGAAGCAATGCAATTTGTCCAATGAGTTTAAGTCTTAAGCATATGCAGTGCATTGCAACCTGTTGTTTATTAAGCTCACGTGTCTGTTTAGCAGTGTCGACAATTTCAATACTGTCAATAAGTGTTATGTAGTGATGAAGGATTTGCAGGTTATAAAACAGTTATTATAGATAGATAGATAGATAGATAGATAGATAGATAGATAGATAGATAGATAGATAGATAGATAGATAGATAGATAGATAGATAGATAGATAGATAGATAGATAGATAGATAGATGGATGGATGGATACGTAGATAAAAAAGCAAATAGTTTAACATATTAATTGGATGTGCACAGCATTTTTTTTTTGTTCATATGGAATTTTATCTATTTTTTATACTGTAGTAATGCACTCTTGTTTTTTTCTAAATATATATTTATGCCTTCCAAATGCTTTTAATCAGGTTAAAAATCTTGTAAAACCTAAAGAGAAAATTCCTCCCTCTAAGAAACTACCACAAATTTAAAGCTTTATTTAATGAAAATAACACCCATAATATTTTGTAACTAAAAGCTCCTCAATAAACATTTTAATCATTCCAAAAAAAAAGAAAGAAAGAAAGAAAGAAAGAAAGAAAAGAAAGAAAAAAGAGAATTCCAGTCAAATCTATTTTTTTATATGTATATAAATATTTGATTGGGAAGAAGTCCAAATTCCACTCTCCCTATATGATGCTAAATGTCCTCCTCTCTCTCTCTCTTTCTCTCTCTCTCTCAATTTTTCTCTCCCTCCCCCTTCCCTCTTTCCCCCACTCCTTATCTCTCTCCCTCTCCCTCCCTCTCCACTCAGTGCACACCGAGTGCTTCCTTCTTTCTCTCTTATATATTCTCCCTTTCAACAAGATTCATGGATTAACCTACCAGGACTTGTGTTGGATTTCATGATGAACACCACGATTTTTCTCGTCACCCCTGTGTGCTACTTTTTCCTTTTCTATTTCCTTTTCCACAGTGAGTATGGGGATTCATATGCTTTCCATTAGAAGATCCAGGGACTGTGCTACTTGTTGCTGTATAGGAGCATATTAAAATATAGCATGTCGATTATGTATAAAATATTTCAATGTTGTTTTGTTTGTTTGTTTATAAAATTCCATTTTATATCTGTCGGGAAGCGGCAGGGGAAATTGTGACTTACTCTTTCTATCTTTATGACCTACAACTTGTCAGTTTGTCAACCAGGCTTAACTGTAGAAGGAATAATCAGAAATATGTCTTTCCTCTGTCCTTGAGAGAGAAGCTGAATTACTGAGTGTACAGTAGAGGTAATTATGCAGTGTATGAATCTTTTTGGGATTTGTGACAATTATTTCCTGTTTCCTGTTGACTTGGCTGATGAAAAATATTTCAAACCAATCTGTTGAAGTGGCTTATATTTAATATTTCTCAGCAGATGGATTAAAAAAAAGATAAAAGATTAAGTCCTGATTACTGTGTTGTAAAATGTTTTAAAGCTAAAAATGTTGAACTTTTTACAGGAGGAATGTGTTCCGAAGCTGAGCATAAACTCTTCACTGTCATCTTTGCTAAATATAACCAGTACATCAGACCGGTGGAGAATGTCTCCGACCCAGTGATAGTCCAGTTTGAGGTGTCCATGTCCCAGCTAGTGAAAGTGGTAAGTATGTGAAAGGGAGAATACATTGACAAAGCAGTGTCTATTTTTATCCGGATTTTTTGTTTTAAAACTTGATTGCGATGTAAGTATGTGTTTTATAGCCTTATTTGCACAGTGTGGATTTAGTGAAGTGTGCAGAAAAAGGCTGGACTCTGTCACTAAGACGAATTATTCGGTGAGGAACTCATCTGGCAGAATGCTTTCATCAGACTAAATGGAAATACAATCAACTCTGATGTCTATGTAAATTGGAAGTGAAATAATTACCTGTGTCATGTGTTTGATATGTGTGTGTATCGTGCTTTCTGTGCTTGGTGTGTGCTCAGTGAGCTCAGTGTGTTTGTGTTTTCCTGTCCATCCGCTCGAATAGTTATGAAATTAGTCTGGGTCACAGGTTCCATCTTCAGATAGTAACACAGAATTGTGCTCTAAATTAGTTCTGCGGCTTTAACAGCCGGGTGCGAGCTGTCAGGTCTCTGAATGATTTGGCTGGATATCAACAAATCTGACACTGTCACTGGCTGTGTGATTGGCCAGGAGTAGACAGGAATTGTCAGCTTTTTTCTCAGCTCATTTCTTTCTTTCTTTCTTTCTTTCTTTCTTTCTTTCTTTCTTTCTTTCTTTCTTTCTTTCTTTCTTTCTTTCTTTCTTTCTTTCTTTCTTTCTTTCTTTCTTTCTCTCTCTCTCTCTGATTCTCCCTTTCTCCCTGTTTCTCCTCTCTCTCTCTCTCTCTCTCTCTCTCTCTCTCTCTCTCTCTCTCTCTCTTTCTCTCTCTTTGTCTCTCTCATCTCATCAGTAACTCTATCTATCTATCTATCTATCTATCTATCTATCTATCTATCTATCTATCTATCTATCTATCTATCTATCTATCTATCTATCTATCTATCTATCTATCTATCTATCTATCTATCTATCTAATAGTTTTTCATGTGTGTGGATATCTGTGGAGGAATGTGTCTGTATGTTAGATTGTTAGGGTGTGTGTTTGTGTGTCTGACTGTCTGTCTGTATATTAGTTTGCCAGTGTGTGTATATGTGTGTATTTAGGCTGTGTGTGTGTGTGTGTGTGTGTGTGTGTGTGTGTGTGTGTGTGTGTGTGTGTGTGTGTGTGTGTGTGTGTGTGTGTGTGTGTGTGTGTGTGTGTGTGTGTGTGTGTGTGTGTGTTAGTTTGCCAGGGTGTACACATAGGAGCAACAGACCAGTAACAGGACATGACGTGGAAAGCTAAACACACCAAAAAACATTGTCTGTCTGTCTGTCTGCCTGTCTGTCTCTCTGCCCGTCTGTCTGTCTGTCTGTCTGTCTGTCTGTCTGTCTGCCTGTCTGTCTCTCTGCCCGTCTGTCTGTCTGTCTGTCTGTCTGTCTGTCTGTCTGTCTGTCTGTCTGTCTGTCTGTCTGTCTGAATATTCTCTATAGAGCCACACAACAGTGTTACCTATTAAGAAATGCTTTCACATAAACTTCCATTAGAACACTAGAACCTTTCCAAAGAAGTACTGACAAACCTTTTTCACACAAATACACTTTTTTTATCTTTAATTTTTCCAATTGAAACATTTAAAAATTTCCCTCCTGGTTCAAGATTGACATTTTCTCAAAGAGAGCTTTATGTGTGTGTAATTTCAGCAAGTAATAATGTGCAGTTCTAATAAAGCACAATGTCGATGTCTCTCGGCTCAGCCATTTAAGTTCAGTATGCAATTATAAACAACGCTAATTATAAATTATTGGACATTCTTTAAATAAGACAGATTCAGGCGTGGTTGTGCATACAGCAGATACGAGAAAGATAAAGGTGAGCGAGAGAAAAACATGGTAAATTATTTGTGCCTAGTGCACAGAAAGTGAGTTTAAATGATGATGCAATGCTGGACACATCTCCAACTATTTCCCTAAGCTGTTCTGAGCTTAAATGTCATGACAAGCACTTTATGATGAATATTAGTGTTATTTCTCTCCACCAGTGACTGCATTCTAATCTCATGCACACAATTTCCTAGCTTAAATTTATGGCATTTTATTTTTTATTTTTTTTGCATATCTGAGAGTTCATTTCAGAAAATATTTTGTCCTCATTCCGGTAACCGAAATGTCCTCTCATAAATGTACCTCAGTAAAACAAGTATAGGAGAATACTGGGGAAATGACTTACCTCAGAGCCCCCCGTTCCTCAAAAGAAGGCAGCCTTATCTGAGATCAAGGTCGTGACTAGAATCTTCCTGTGAGAAACACTTCTGCTGTATGCCACTTAAATATATAATGCTATAGAGAAGATAGGATGGCAGTCACATTGGGAACAGGGGTTGGAGGTTTGAGGGTAAATACGGTACACAGGTGGCTATTCTAAAAGGGTAGCATTCATTCCATAGCTCTTGCATCGCTTCAGCTGTATGTTTAGTAAAAAACACCATCATCCATATTTTTTTAGAGTGATTGTTGTGAAATGTAACGTACAAACTCTATTGTTCTTAATAAAAAACAGACCAAAAACTCCAGTTTGGTTTAATTACAGTGACAAAGTGATAGGGCTCTGAATCGACACAAAGTGACACAAACATGCTGTTTTCCTTCACAGCATTTTGTTGTTGGTGGTGTTTTGGGGAGCTAAACTAATGCATGAGGCACAAGGTGATGAAGTGTTTTATATATTTAAAATATTGTTTTCAAAAGCAACTTGTTTCACAAATATTTCACATCATATGTGGGTTAAAGTGGGGGAAGTGTAAAGGAGGAAGTGTAGTTATTTAATAAATAAAAACATAGGCAAAATGAGCCTGTCGGATTGGCCAGGAGAAGGCAGGAATTGTCAGGTTTTTTCTTTCAGCTCATCTCTCTCTCTCTCTCTCTCTCTCTCTCTCTCTCTCTCTCTCTCTCTCTCTCTCTCTCTCTCTCTCTCTCTCTCATCAGTATATCCAACTATACTACTTTTTCTGCCTTCCAGTTGTCAACTGTCCATTGTATATGAAAACATCTATCTATCTATCTATCTATCTATCTATCTATCTATCTATCTATCTATCTATCTATCTATCTATCTATCTATCTATCTATCTATCTATCTATCTATCTATCTATCTATCTATCTATCTGTCTGTCTGTCTGTCTCACTTACTGTCTGTCTGTCTCACTTACTGTCTGTCTGTCTGTCTGTTTGTTTGCCTCTCGGCCTGCCTGTTGGTCTGTCTGTCTTTTGGTCTGCCTACCATCAAAAGAGCATATTCAGTATAAGACATAAGATAAGGTCTCTATGTGTCTGTACAAAAACATTGGCAAATTTCTGTGGTAGAGGAAGAATAAACCACATCAGGATTTATCCTACTTTATACCTTACTTATTACAATAATCTGTTTATAACTGATGTTTCCTCTGTGCTCAAAGTCTGATCGCTCCCATAAACACAATGAAACAGGACATGGATGGACTGATGATCTAGCACCAATCATACATGTGTGAATTTTCATTTCATACTATACAGGTTAAATAAAGAACAACATATTTTTTGCTCTTTTCGGTAATTAGCAATCTAACACATTAAATTAAGCTAATAGACATGACAAAAACATCATTTCCAATGACTACAGATTCTCCAGAGTGCATGAACATGTAAACAGACGGAAGTTTACATAAGGGATGAAGGGAAAGTAACATGGATTCAAATCTTTTTTGATATGTATGCCTTTCTCAGCCATCTTCTTCTCTCTGATCTGAGCTTTAGTGTCCCTACAGCAGCAGCTAGCATTTGGAGCCAACACATTTCACAGACTGCCCCAAGCTCCTGGTGTGCTGTGTTTAGTGCCTGCAGGCAAAAGGGCTCAGGTGGTCTTGGGTTCAGCTCTTTCCAACAAGGTCCATACCATCTGTGAGACATGGATGATGATTCCTCAGAATGATGTCTGGACACTGACCCTTTCTTCTTTTCATTAATTGATCCTGAGATGTATCAGGAACATTATTGCTATCCAATATTAGTTATTTGTCCTTATAAACAAATGCTCTGATGTTGCATAAAACGTTGGGTGGATGCTGAATAGACAAATGCAATCTGATCTGGACATATTTTATAGTAAATTAAAGCAGAACAGACTGGTTAGCAAAGACAAATTAGAGAATGTTCCAGATTAAATGAGTATGATGGCAATTGTGGGTGAGCAAAGTCATTGAGAATGTGCGCATGATGCTGAAGACACCTTGAGGTGTTTTTTTAACACCCACGCTGATACTTGCTTGCAAAAATATCTTCTTGTACAAAATATAGTGCAGCGTGACGAGATAATTCATTGTTAGCATGACACAACCATCAACCAGACTCAAATGATTCTTGATGCCATGATGTTTGATGTTGAATTTGTTACACATAAACATGTACCTGTTCTTGTATTGATGCATCCATATAATAATGCCTTATACTGCCTATAATTTCAGGAAATTGTATTTTTCATATCTTTTATCTGAGTTTCTTTCCTGTCTTTTTCCAAAGGATGAAGTTAACCAGATTATGGAGACAAATCTGTGGCTAAGACATGTAAGTTTTTGTTGTTGTTGTTTTTTAACATTAGCACAGATGCAGAATGGCTTATGTACAGTGATGATGTCTGAGAGTACGCTGCTGAATTAAAATGGATATGGCATGAAACCTATGTAACTTATTAATATAAACTAAATATAAGATCATATCTTATCTTATATAATGTAATATAAAATGAGATACATTCTTATGTACTTAATTTTATCATATGAGCAACTCTTTATTGTAGTAAGTACAAAGTAGTGACAAAGTAAACATCCATTGTAATTTTGAACTAATTACTCATTTATTGGCTGCCGAAACTCTCGGCGTTGGATATCGTAGGCCAATATTTCTAGCCAATTTTTAATTAATCGGCACAGGATTTGCAAGAGCTTTGGAAAATATGTTTTTTTTTGTCACATTTGTTGGAGATTTTCCCGGAGTATACAGTTTCAGTCCTCCCAAAGTATAAACAAATGAATTATTTTATCTCTGCAATTCTGAGATAAATTTAGGTGGCTTTCAGTGTGAGATGTGCGTTTTTACCTCTGATGGGATAACCTTAACGTCTTCAAATTTTAGATGTTTATGAAGAAGCACTTGTTCATAAACTCTCACAAGTCTCAGAGAGCAGAAATGAGTTTGATATCAACATTTACTTTAAAGATAGAAACATTTGTGTGAGAAAAATGAACCGTTTTTTTTTTTTCGATGAATATATTACCTGTAGTAGGTTCAGGCTTAATAATCCTTAAATGAGCTGCACCACTGTTTAAATGTTATTGTTTAAGGAACTGATTGATTGATTGACTGATTGATTGATTGACTGATTGATTGATTGATTGATTGATTGATTGATTGATTGATTGATTGATTGATTGATTGATTGGTTGATTGATTGATTGATTGATTGATTGATTGATTGATTGATTGATTGATTGATTGATTGGTTTGTTGACATTAAGGAATAACAGTGAAAGTGAAAATGCACAATCACATTAAAGGGAACTTGTTTATTTAATGAAGAAGAATTGTCTGAAAATCCAGAGCTATCCAAATGCCTAAAGGAGTGTATTCAATCTTCTATACAAAAAAAATACAAAATAAAAAAATTCACTGATCTAAAGCCATTACATCTCATTGTGCGACTGCTTCAATTACTTCATGAAGCTCTAGGGAATTCATTTCTGGTCTAAAACTTACAGTAACAAAAACAACAGTATCACTCCATTTAAACCTGACTGACTGAATACTGAACAAATAATTAAACAAATGTATAAATAAACACATGCATGAAAGTCATTACAGGCTATTCAATCAAAATTAAATGAATTTAGACAGGACTGAGATAAAGGAAGAGAAATATGCGAATAGACTGCCGTGTCATTAGAGCACTAATCAATTAGAGATGCTATGAACTGATTATCCTGATCTGTGTTTAGTTATCTGTTGTCCTCTCGTCAATGACAAAGCCTGTCTGTCAACCTGAAGGGAGACAAATAGGTCAGCGTCTGAGATATCACACAGGAAAGACAAGTGTACCGTCCTGTCATTGATCTGTGTGTGCTTAATAGTACACTAATTAGTGTTGTACATGTGGGCCATAACCTTAGAAGAGCCTTCAGGTCTGTGAGATAGTAAACAAGACGAATATGATAGTGTGGTTAATACAAATGAATCGACAAGCATCTTTTATTTGTTTTAGCTCATCTGAACACCACACAGTATTGTTACACACTTATATTGACTGTGAAATATAAAATATTACAGCACAGCATGTTTGAACATATATGCATTTTATTTATAAAGTTATACTATATTTATATAATCATATTCAGATTCATATAATGTATTATTTTTTTAATATAATTCCTCTATATATTTTTCCTCTGATCTGTACAGCTATTTCTATCTCATTTAATGAAATTAATTACATTTTTATTCTGAAATGGATGTTATACTGTGTACAGTTTCCCTGGATTATACTGTACAATACAAAAATGTTTCAAGCCAATTTTGAATTAAACAGTATATTAAAATATTTAGGAGTTTGCAAGTTGTTTTCAGTCTTCCTCTTTTTTTTTTCATAATTTTTGTAAATTGGACTGTGATCTGTAATTTCTATATAATTTCAACTATAAATATTTTTTATAGACAAATTTATTTAAAAAAAACATATATAATAAATGAATTATTTTATCTTTGCAAGTTTGATCTAAATTTACTTAGCATTCAGTGTGACATGTTTTTTACCTCTGCTCGGATAATCTTAGTCTCAAATTTGAGATAATTATGAACAAGCACTCAGAGAGCAGAAATGAGTTTGACATCACCATTTACTTTGAAGATGAAAAATTGAACCTTTTTTGTTTTCTATGTCTACAATTATGGACAATTCTAATAAATAGACGTCACTAATAAATTTTGAATTTGTTTGAAAACAGCAGCTCTGTCCGTAGTTCCATCTGTCATTCAAAACGGTTTATATTAATATGTTTCTGTTTACCAACAACTTACCACAGGGACAATGTACTTACCACAGGGACAATGTCTGTGTGCTAACCCCTGTCAGAATAAGACATTATGTTATCCTGTAATGTCAACGAACCTTTACCTGGATGAACGTACCTAAAATATCTAATATGTTCCTTTTTTACAGATATGGAATGACTACAAATTGAGGTGGAATCCCAAAGATTTTGGAGGTGTGGAGTTCATCCGTGTCCCGTCTAACAAGATTTGGAAGCCAGACATTATGTTATATAACAAGTAATGTGACAAAAGTTTTCAAGAATTATCTTAGATAGAATATTAGATAACAGAAAGGCTATGTGTACAAAAATAATTCAAAATTCAGAATGCTTTTGGTTCATCTGCATTTCTTCTGAATCACAGTGCAGTGGGAGATTTCCAGGTGGATGATAAGACCAAAGCTCTTCTACGCTACAACGGAGACGTGACATGGATTCCTCCTGCCATTTTCAAAAGCTCTTGCAAAATTGATGTCACCTACTTTCCCTTCGATTACCAGAACTGCACCATGAAGTTTGGCTCATGGACCTATGACAAGGCCAAGATTGATCTGGTGCTGATCGGTTCCACAATCAACCTGAAGGATTTCTGGGAGAGTGGCGAGTGGACGATTATCGATGCGCCAGGCTACAAGCATGACATCAAATACAACTGTTGTGAGGAGATCTACACTGACATCACCTACTCGCTCTATATCCGTCGACTGCCTCTTTTCTACACCATCAACATGATCATCCCGTGCCTGCTTATCTCATTCCTGACCGTCCTAGTGTTTTATCTTCCATCAGACTGTGGTGAAAAAGTGACCCTTTGCATCTCAGTTCTCCTCTCCCTCACTGTCTTCCTCTTGGTCATCACTGAAACCATTCCATCCACCTCACTAGTCATTCCACTCATTGGTGAGTACCTGCTCTTCACCATGATCTTCGTCACGCTTTCCATAGTCATCACGGTCTTTGTGCTTAATGTGCATTACCGTACACCAAAGACTCATACCATGCCACGTTGGGTGCGTCGTGTATTCCTTAGCCTCCTTCCCAAAATCATGTTTATGACCAGGCCTGAGCGAGACCTAGGAAAGCATAAAAGTTTTAGATCCCCTCATCCATCATGTTCCCTCCATTCTTCTTCTTCCTTCCCCCAGCATCTTAGTAAGCAACAGAGCCTTCCAGGCAGCCTTCCCCGACGCACTCAGCTCTTACTCAGCACCGAGCTAAACACTCTGAGTGAAGCTGTTAAGGCCAGCTCAAGCTTCTTGTGCAGAGATGAGAGATGTAGCTGCTACTTAAGGCAGCTCTCTACCAAATTGCCCACAGATGGACCTGGAGGGGCAGGAGTGGGCAGTTTTGGGGCAGTTAGTGGAGCAGGCATGATGATAGGTTGTGGAGCAAGAGGAAATAGCCCTTGTTCCAGCTCAGAGTCTCTGGAAGGGGGACTTTTGACTCTCTGCACACTCTCACCAGAAGTTCGGGAAGCTATTGAAAGCGTTAAGTACATTGCAGAGAATATGAGGCTACAAAATGAAGCCAAAGAGGTAAGATGTTTTTTTTATTCAGTTTGACTGTTAAATGAAAAACAATATGTAGAAAATGGTGGACTATCACAACATATATTGGGCTGTATTCAGAGAGTTATGTATGCATTGTGGTGAGCTGATCCAGCAAATATGAGCACCGTTATTCATATATGAAATATATGCAACATATAGTTAAAATATATGGAATATATAGCATATATTCTAGACCCCTATATGTCTGTTTAAACTCTTGCCACAGTATATATATATATATATATATATATATATATATATATATATATATATATATATATATATATATATATATATATATATATATATACTTTACATCATATTACATGCTTATAAAGTCTGCATCTTCTCTTCCTGATTTGTTTTTTAAGCAAGTAAAAAAAAATACTTGTGTTTAAATTAATTATAGACACTATTTGAAACATCCTGCCTCTGATACTTCCACTGCAAAAAAATCAGGCAAACACTGAGGTGTAAATTATATGATTTTTATAAACTGAAGCCTTGAAACATCTTTGAACAAAAGGAACTTGTAATTATTGCTGTAACTGAAGTTAAGTCACTGACTTGACTCTAAATGCAGCCGTTTGTGAGTGAACTCGTTAATATTCACTGAGCTGCTAGTTTTTTAGGTACGCCAACTAAATTTGTTGTTCATATATGCATAGAAACAGCTACATTCAGTAACTATATATATATATGTGTGTGTGTATATATATATATATATATATGTGTGTGTCCTGTATGGACAATTTACCAGATAAATGTTTGGTGAATATACAGTAGCTACCAAAATAAAGCAGGTGAACCTGATGAAAAAGCAAACTGAGTGCAGGATACGTTTCTGGACCGCAAACAGATGCCTGAAACTAGTGTCTGTCATTGCAGCTTCAAAGGAAATAAACACACATCCAATCATCCAGCAGAAATGGTTTCCTTTTTAATGTAAACATCACACTTTCCTTGATGCCTTCACATCCATTTTGGTGTGAGGATGAAATCCTCTTTGCTCTGCTGATCAGCCTTCTGAGGGGATTTTTCTAATTCATGTCTGTCGTCTCGCTCCATTTCTTCAAGGTCCAAGACGACTGGAAATATGTGGCCATGGTGATTGACAGAATATTTTTGTGGGTGTTTATCCTGGCGTGCATTCTGGGAACAGCAGGACTCTTTTTACAGCCTCTTCTAATGGTAGAAGACATGTGATCCTCCGTGATCAACCTTAAACAGACTTAAGAAATCTTGACTAAGTGGTATCGAGTGTAGTGCAATTTTAAAAACAGCAAAGCGAGGACGTCTATACATCACTCGGTCGTCCTTGTGCTTGTGCATAGCTTTTTTCTTTCTCAAGAAGACTTCTATGAAGCCAGTGGAAAACTCGATATATAGAAATGAGTCGAAAATATGTTTTTTTTTTCTTTTTTAAATTGAATTTTGATTTAAATGTTATCTATTGTGATGTGTATTGTTAAGCATCATTAAAGAATGGAGTTTCATGACTTCTTTCTGGAAAGAAAAAAAAATCTACAATTTATCAGACTTTTGATGCTGTAAGATGAGAATAACTGCAAATTCTGCCACATATTTGTCCAGACTTTGTGGACAGTGCCATCCAGTGGCATTATCAGGCATTATCAACCTGCAATGCATTACTGAGCTATGAATTATATTCATCTTGTATTATACATCACATTTTTTATTAAGACCTGACAACTGAATGAGGACATGGTTGCAGATTAATCTAAATCAAGATCCTTTGTGTTCCGTATGCTAGCACATAAAATGTCCTTTATTTCAAACAAATGACTTGAAGAGGAGTGAATTAAATGCCTTTAATGTAGTGAAGTGAAGTGACGTGACATACGACTAAGTACGGTGACCCATATTCAGAATTCGTTCTCTGCTTTTAACCCATCCAAAGTGCACACACACACAGCAGTAAACACACAAACCGTGAACACACACCCGAAGTGGGGGCGCCCAGGGAGCAGTTGGGGGGTTCGGTGCCTTGCTCATGGGCACCTCAGTTGTGGTATTGCCGGCCAGAGAATCGAACCCACAACCTTAGGGTTAGGAGTCAAACTCTCTAACCATTAGGCCATGATGTAAGTCAGGGGTGTTCAGTTTTATCCTCATAGGGCCAGTGTGAGTACTGGTTCCTCTGATCAAGCAGGAGCTACACCTCATTCCCAGTGGTTAATCAGATAAACTTGGCTTTAACTAGACTCGGGTGTTGTTTCTTCTTGGTTAGAATGAAAACCTGCATCTACACTGTCCCATTCTGTATAAGAATAAACACATCTGCTGTGGGTCATCTGTAAACTTTATATATTTCTTATTTAAAATCTCAAGTTATTTCTATCAAATCTCCTTTTTCCTGTAATATCTCTCAGAATTTCTTATCAATATATCACTATCACTTAAATCTAATATACGATTCAACTTTTAGTATCTTCAATAAAGAAAACTTTTCTTAGTACTGAGACAAGCTGTGTTTTTGTTGTTGTTGTTGTTGTTGTTGTTGTTGTTGTTGTTGTTTTGTCTTTTTTCCCCCCAGAAACTTCAAGAGTAAGAAAAAATTAGAAGATGATAACAGGAACTGACACGTTTCATGGATCTTCCATAACATTAAATATAACTGAAAACATAAACAATATGGAGTATTTCTCTTTATTAAATAATCTTAATAAATAAATAAAGGATGTTGTAGTAGTAAGTTTGAATCCCAGGACCACCAGGCTAACTAACCATCAATTGCTCAGTTGTATAAATGAGATAAATGTAAGTTGCTCTGGATATGATTTGTCATAAATGTAAAAGTAAATGTAAAACAAACAAACAAACAAACAAACAAACAAATAAATAATAATAATAATAATAATAATAATAATAATAATAATAATAATAATAATAATAATAATAATAATAATAATAATAATAATTGTAATTGTTTGTAGAATGCTGTGTCTATAAGATATAGACAACACTTCATGAAGTTCCAATAAAAAAATACTAATTACTTATTATTATTATGTACTTATTCCTTACATAATGTTATGTAACCAATCTTTATTCATAAAGCTTATAAGGATCATAACAGACTACTTTACCCTTGCTTGTAGCATGTAATGTGTGTATACGAACCGACAATCAGTTACTATTATTAAAAGATGTTATTTTTTTAATCATTATCCCATGCTAAATATCATTATGACAGTGGTGTGTGTCAGGAATGACTGGGATTATTCCCTGCATGGCCACTAGGGGGACATTCTGGCAGTTTTTGTGTGTCCTGTACCATTCAATTCAATTCAAGTTTATTTGTATTGCGCTTTTTACAATAGACATTGTCTCAAAGCAGCTTTACAGAACATAAACAATTGTAACATGTGCCTTTGTTTTTGTTTGTGTTCACGTGTGTTAGCCCTGCCCTTCCTCCCACACCTCTTCTTTCTGTTTTTTGTGTTTCTATTATTTCCTCCATTATTTAATCCTGTTGTATTGTGCTTTCTTTTGGCTGAGTCTCTTGTTTGTTGTCTTTGGTTTGTTGTCTTTGTTTTTTTTTGTTGTTGTTGTTTCCATGTTTTGTGTTTCCATGTTACTAGTGTTTGTAGTTTTGTGGTTTTCCCTCATTAAACCCCTTTTTTATGTTATCCCTGCACTTGGGTCTGTATTTTTCCATGAAGACACCTCTGACACATTCTGACACATTCTCTGACAGTATGACATTATAGTGGTGTCATTAATATTATGTCCCGACGTCCATCACAACACACACACACACACACACACACACACACACACACACACACACACACACACACACACACACACACACAAATAAATATATTTATTTACACAAAATATATATATATATATATATATATATATACACTGTGAAGTCTTACGAGCATTTTGGTGCTGATGGGAACAGCAGTACAGCTATAGGATCGCATTTAGATGATTAAAGCGTGTCTTGTAAGTAAAAGTAGAAGTAATGTGGTAGAAGGTACAGTGGTTACGAGTCTGTTGTGAAACACAAGCTTAGTGGGTTTGATTTTCAGCTCAAGGATCAATTTATTCAAGACTTTGAAAATATATGTTCAAATGTTGTGTTATCGTTACTCAGTTCAATCGCATGGAAACAATGTACGCAAGTTAGGCAGCAGATACTTTTTTCATTTTGAATCGAGCAAACGATCAGGATCTAACATAAGTCTTTGTGGTATACCACGCTGAGTCAGAATAAAAGTGAGCATGCTTTACATCAGGCAAAAAGTAAACTCACTCTTTTTCTGACAAACACACACACACACACACACACACACACACACACACACACACACACACACACACACACACACACACACAACCTATTTATACTGTTGTAAGAAGAAATAGAGTCTATTCGTTGTAGTCATTATAGCATTATAGACCTACAGTACAGAGACAAACAGGTGCATTAATATTTAGGCCGTTCACAGATAGCGCAATAATTTCAGCATTCCATGCTCTGCCCGAAAGACAAAGAACTGACAAACAGAATACACACAATTAGGCCATATTCTTTACCAAATACAAAATGAGGAAAATTATAAAATAAAGTCTGAATAGAAAACTTTAAATTTTCTCTAAAATGTATTTATTCAGTCCACATGTCTGATGAGAACCTTGAGTTTGTTCGATGAAGAGTAGAACAAAGTTAGCACAAATGTCTCAGTAAGAAAAAAATACATAAATGGAAAAACTCTTACATTATAAACACATTCGCTTGTACTGAATTATACTGAACCGTTTAACATTTCCTGCTCGTGTCTCAGTTATTTCAGTGACCTAAGGGTAACATTGCTTGCAGAGCAGAATTACCTTTTGCAATATCACCCCCTTGAACACACACAAACTGAACGCATCCTTCGCTACAATGCCTCAATTCGTCATTATGCTAAGTAAGTAACGCAGATATTTCTTTAGTACTGTTTTGATAAATTTAAGAATGAATAAATTACCTGCTTTTTTTTATTCTATTTAACAGTGATCTTGGTGATTTGGTTTTCTCAAAATCAAGGTATTGATTTATTTAAAGATTAATAAAGTACTTCAGCATTACAGTTACAGTTAAGCACGTGTATACAGTCAGTGTATTCATTTCAGGTTACAAATCTATGTCGTTCTTTTAAAGGTCGAGAAATCTATCCTGCAAAGATTTATTCAGATAAACACGAAGACAAACTGAAGTTCACATGCAGCATATTTGGGCTGAAGAACACACCACTGAACAACCAGTTCTATATTTACCTCTGTAGGAATGGTATTGCAACAGACATGAAATCGGGTTGTCAAGATGTTACGTTTTATATAGACGTCAATAGAAAGGACAACACAGGAAATTATAGTTGTGTCTTTTCAGTGCATAAGTATAACTTGGATCAAGTGATACAGAATGGCATAAATTTTATCCTCATTACTACAAATGGTAAGATTTTAAAAATTGCTTCATGTTCTGTTTTTTTTTTTGTTTTTTTTATCATATGATAGTTTACGATTAAATCCTGCTAATAATGCCTACAATTCATTTCCATTTTCTTTAATATATAACTGTATTCTGTTCAGATTCCTTCGTCCCGGCAGAGATAGCCTTGTCTCAGACGAACGTAATAACAGGATATGATGCTGAATTCCAGTGTACTTCTTTAAACTTACCTGATAGGATCCAGAAAGGCAACGTTTACGCCGTTCTGTATAAGAACAGCACTGTGATTCAGATGACTATTTGGGACATGACAAAGAACAAGGCAAGGTTTACTCTAAAAGAAGTCAGTATACAAGATGCTGGAACATACATCTGTTGTCTGATGTCAGAGCTTTTCCCTTTTCCTAAAAATGTACATGGTGTCAATGAAGTCATCCTTCATGTTACTGGTAAGATGCAGACACCAAACAAACTGAATTAATCCAAGAAAATCAATCCACCAATAATACGCCATTATATTCTAAATAAACGAACTGAAGTATTAGTCTATCTTATGTGTTATTAATTTATTGATGTTATTAATACTTTTTGTTTCCAGAGCAATTTAAAGAAACTCTGATAATAATTACTGGTGGTGCCGTGTCTGTGCTGCTGATTATTTTGTGTCTTGGACTTGTCTCTTTGAGAAAGTTTCAAAATCAAGGTCAGTTACAGTTTTGTGTATTAAAAGCATTGAAGACAAAAAGCTGTGGTCAGTATAAGATTAAAAACAATATATCTTATAATATCATATAATATAATATAATATAATATGGGTGCACGGTGGCTTAGTGGTTAGCACGTTTGCCTCACAACTCTAGGGTTGCGGGTTCGATTCTCGTCTCGGGGTTTCCTCCAGGTACTCTGGTTTCCTCCCCCTGGTCCAAAGATGTGCATGGTAGATTGATAGTTGATTGGCATCTCTGGAAAATTGTCCATATTGTGTGAGTGTGTGAGTGAATGAGAGTGTGTGTGTGCCCTGTGATGGGTTGGCACTCCTTCCAGGGTGTATCCTGCCTTGATGCCCGATGACGCCTGAGATTAGTAGTTCGGATAAGCGGTAGAAAATGAATGAATAATATAATATACTATAATATAATATACTATAATATACTATAATATAATATAATATAATATAATATAATATAATATAATATAATATAATATAATATAATAAACATGACTGACTTTTCTTATGCAATATATTTTTTTCAGTTGATTGCTTTAAAGGCCACAGTGAAAGGTTTGATACTCTTTAATTCAAAAAATACATTTATTGTGAATTTTGATATTTATTTATATCTATATTCACATTTGATGTTTCTGTTGAACACAGTTATGACCCAAGAGAGGCAGAGATGAACCAAGGTAATTTTTTTATCAGTTCATTTACAAAGTGAAATATGAAATATGAAATGCAGAAGTTGAAAATTTCTTCACTAATACTCTGTATGTAATACTGTCTTGAAATGATCGTTTATTTCCTTCACTACTAACAGATGAAGTGCAGACTGAAAACAGGTAAACTGATTTATTTATTTATTTATTTATTCATTTATTCATTCATTCCAGGTCTCAGTCATGACTCTAGAAACAAGGGAACTAGATAAAGCTAGATATCAGTTGTAAATGTTTAGTCACCCAAGGGTCAGCAGATACATGTGTGTCACTTCAGATCTCTGCTTTGGTTTACTGCTTGCTAGCTAAGAATAGCAAGGAATGAAATTCAGAGAATCATTTTTTTTTTGGGGTGTTCTTTGAAAAGTTAGTTCTTTGAACAGATCTGAGCACCCTACGTTTTCTATTTGAACGTTTTGTGATTGCAAAACTATGTCATCAAGTTTTACATAGCTACGTATTTAAGTCTTGCTGTCAATTTCTTTTTTCATCAAAGTCATTTGAAGAGCAAAAACAGTTGAGTTCAGAGACGGGCATCCACTATTTATCTGGAGTAAAAATATGCAGCTGGTAACAGGCCTTTCAATGACAAAATGCATGTCGAATACTTTAAATATCACTCCCTAGGAGCAATCCTGAAAATCTCCTGATGCATCTACACCTTTTTTAAGAGTGTACAGTATGTCTACAGCATTATAGTGTATATTTATTTACATCTGTTTCAGCTCTGGTACAGAATGGGATCAATCCTCCTCAAACAGTGGTGAGTCTTCTCTTCAGTAAGCTTTAATAATCAGATCTTTAATTGTTGCATCTTCATATGACCTTTGCTGTGAAGTTATGGAACAGATGAATGGTTTTTTTAAAGGTTTTTTTTTTGTCCCACACAGATAGTCCTTCATATGCGAACACTTACCAGGTAAGATTTTGTTTGTATATAGCTGTATATAGTTTTAATTATTTTCCCCCAAACAATTTAGGAAAAAAAAATATTGGACCACTTTCATCCTCATCTCTGCTACCTCCATCTCTGCTTCATGTCTTTTCCTCACTGCTACAGTCTCTAACCCATACAGCAGAGCTGCTCTCACTACCGTCTTCTACACCTTTCCTTTGATTCTTGCTGACAGTCGTCTGACACACGACACTCCTGACACTTTTCTCCACTGACTCTAACCTGCCTGTACTCGCCTCTTCACCTCTTTTCCACACTCCCCATCACACTGGACGGTTGACCCCAAACACATAGACTTTAAATCCAAGTCTCCGACTCTGACTCCGACTAATGTGCATCCTTGCCCCTACATCACACCCATCTCATCTCTGTTCATCATTCATCAATTATGCATCCCGACATGCAGCTGACAAAACAATTTGAATGCTATAAACAGATGGGTGACAAAGAGAAATAAAAGCTCTATGTTTTGTGTGGGCATTTATTAATTGTTCTGGCATGGTGTAGCTCCATGAAATGGCCGAAAGATGAAAGATAGAAAGGATGAGGATGAAAATGATGTTATATGATATGACCTTCACACTCACTGAAACTCAACCCAATTGAAGGGCACTGGGAAATTTTAGATTTTTTTTAGTGTCTTAGAGTTAAAATAAAATTAAATGACCCATTATAATCCATGCCAATGAGCATTTGAGCTCATCTGGTGGCTCGTGGTGGCCTAACAGCTTCCTATAGTTAGTTTCTAGCATGATAACAATAAGGATCTATCAAAGGTCCACTTGTGTGCATTCTGTATTCAGTATGCTGCTCTTTTCTAGGTGTGTGAAGAGCAATAACAACAATGGCTACACCGGAAACTGCAGAAACTTCAGGACTATTCTATACTCAAACCTGTTACAAACTAGTTAAATGTACAAATGTAGTTAAGTTTACTCTGCTTGGAAATACTGATCTTAGCAAAACGTCCTCAGGCTGGTAATTTCTAATACAAAGAAACCAACAAATTTTATAATGTTTCTTTTGTCCAATATAGTCTGCTTTTTTTTTTACTTTTAATAATGTAAATGTTAAATTGTTGGTGTTCAAAATAAATGAAACGTGCTGATGTTTGTGTCCATTTCTGTGTTGTTATTATATATATATATATGACAACATAATTTTAAGATTTATATTTACACTTAAATGACAATGGGCAATAGGGACACTAGAACTTATTTAGGTATCCAAAGTATGTTGTAGTACCAAACAAGGCTAATAAATTCCTAGGCAACGGTGTTAGGTTGGATAACCCTGTGAACACGTTATCTGCAGAATGCAACACATCGGGATGCTCTCTGTACTGTAGTAGGAAATAAATAAATAAATAAATAAATAAATAAATAAATAAATAAACAAACACTTCAAGCTGCCCATTTAGGACAGTTTGGTTATCTTGATCCATCTCTGAAATTATAAATACTGTGCACTTTTATCCAAAGAGGCAGTGATGTCTGGCCTGTAGCTGTCCTCTGAGATGTCCTCTAGGATGTCTTCTGAGATGTCCTCTGAGATGTCCTCTATGATATGGAGGCTATAAATGTAAAAAGTATGAGGATAAACAAATTTGGAAAATAGGTTTATTTCTAAAAATTCACAGTACTTCAGTGTAATGTTTTAACTGTAATGAATATAATAAAATGTGAATATATTTAGATGGTTTTATTAAAATTTTAAAAAAAATTTAATTTTAAATGAAGAATACAGCCATTTCAGCACATGGTATTTACTAATGTCAGACACAATGCAGAATAAGGAGAAGATTACATAAAGAAATTGTGATGCTGAAACGTGAGTTTTCTTGTGTCAGGAAATTACGCACAACCTCAATGAAGTCAACTGTCTCAGTACTCGTAAACTCATAAACCAAGACATCAATAACTGAAAGGTAGCAACATCACTGTAGGTATTTTAGGAACATGCTGTCGAAAAAAGCACATGCTTTGGTAAACTTTTGCTGAGAACAAACTCACAAAACACACAAACGTAGCAGTGAGAAAATCAACACAGGTCTCTGTTAACAAAAGCCATTATTTATGTCTGTACTTCTAAAAGTCACCAACAGCCCGTACCAAATTTCATGTGTGTGTAAAACCTGATTCTGATATGAGAAACACAAGTCTCTTTCTGGGACCAGCTCATGACATGTATCTACAGTATGGCTCATAAACAGATGAAAGTTAAGGCTTCTTGAAACTAGAAAGAAAAAAATCAAATGCCTGAATGCTTTTTCATTGTAATCACAGTTATGTAGTTTATTTTAATTAACATTATTTAAACTTTAGCAAAGATAGGTTTGTGGGTTTTTTCATTAAGTGTTTCTCCAAAAAAATAATAAATTGGCTATGAGTAGATTAGTAAAAAAGGCACTTGTGTGGAAAAATAAAATAATAAAATTTTATAAAACAAAAAATAGAAAGTAAATCAAATTCTTAAAAAAAATCTATAAAAGATAAGATCTATCTAAATGTAAAGCAGATATATATATATATATATATGTAAAGTAATCGATATATTGTTTAATTAATAGTACAATTAATAATGTAGGTACAATCTAAGGTTTATTGTAGTCGATTAAGAAGCAGAAACAAAGCGCTGGTAAGAGTCGTGTGCTGCTGCTGACATGGCCCGCAACCCGGAAGTGATGTTTCATATATTTTAAGACATTTTTTTTTCATTTATGTTCATGGCAAGGAGAACGTTTACAATGTTCAGCTAGAAGAGAAAGAGAAAGAGTGAGATACTTGTAAGGGAATGACTGTTAAGGCAGCTATAAGGTTGAACAGCATCTTGTACTTTCCACAACATTAAATCTAATTTGTGATGTGTTCTCTCAATAAATTAATCATTGAAATTATTTGTAAATCACTGACATAATCGAGGAATAAGACACTACAAATCATGTCGGAAGTACCGGAACTCGGATCGCTTAGAAAAGTAAGAGCAACAAAATTCAGACCAGGGTCTACAACATAATTTGGTGTATGTGGATTGAATGCTCTAGGAGGAGTAGCAATTAATAAAAAAGTGGTTAAGAATAATAATACTGTAATAAGGTTAAATAGGAAAACAGAATGTTGGCTTCTACAAAGCCAACATAAAAAAAGGCTAAGATCGGTTCAATGCGTGTCATCTTGCTGACGTCCAATGAGAAGAGTTGGGCTGGTTACAGCATAGTGACTACACTCATATAACAAGTGTACATATTAATGTGAAATTTTTGTGAGGTTTTTGAGCAATGATGGACAAGTTGTGCATTAATATCTGTGAGTACACTGCATTTAGGTATTTTTTAATTTACTCAATTTTTGATAGAGGGAAATTAAGTGTTAAACATTAAATGGTAACTTTTTTAAAATAGGCCATGTTTTATTGAGAATTCAGTTTGAATCATTTTAACTGAATGACTTTTGTGTCTATCTTTCTTTCTTTCAAGACATTACTTTAATGTTAACCTTATTGAGCTCTCCATCAGAAGGTACTTTATTTTATTTTCCTCAAAAATTACAAAGTTTGCATGAATTAAAAAAAATGTAATCTCAATTTCAAAAAAAAAAATAAAAATTGGCATGGATTTAACAATAACTCGCTTTTTAGTAATAATGGTCCTGACTGATAAAATAGCATTTTGCTTTATTTTAATAGGTGAGGCATTGGAAATTTTTCCGGCAGAAATTTTCGGAGCTTCCACTGCAAAAGCTGGTGAACATTTATTGTTAAAATGCAGCATTTCTCATATTCAGAGATCAGATCGATTAGTTCACATGTATTTGTGTAAAAATGGTGTTGGAGAGATATTAGAACTACTTGAAAATAAAGACGAGCACACCTTCACTCTGATTGATATTTCATTACAAGACTCAGGGAACTACAGCTGTGTTTACTCATTCACACGATATTATACAAAGAACGTTACAGGATCAGGAGAAAACTCCATCCATGTCCAAGTCACTGGTAAGAAATGTTTGACTTAGTCAGAATTTGTAGTTAAATAGAGTAATGCAATTGTAATGCAATAATAATATGATTAATAGTATTTGAACAATTAGATTAAATAATGAACAAAAGGTGTTTGTTTAATTCCCATGTTTTTTTTTAGTACAGAAATTTCATGTATGTACATGAGACTGTACAAAGGACTATTTTAATATTTTAGTTTTGATGATTATTATATTACAAGTAATACTGTAATTTTATTAAGTGCACATCCATTTATTGTTATAGATCCAAGAGATAAAGCTAAAACAGATGGTAAGGATGGCTATCACTTCTTTAGTCCAATGAAAAACTAAACTAATTCTGAATAAAACTCGACTGAGATCAGTTTCTGTTTTTGCAGATACTCTGTTGGAAAGAAATCTTGTACGATTAGTGTTCTCGGTTGGAGTGATCGTGTTCGCGTGTTTCGTCGTGGTGTTTGACTGCAAGACAAGAACACATGCTTCCAGAAAATTCACCAGCTCCGTCAAAACAGAGCATGAAATCGATGCGTAAGATTCAACATGTCTAGAGCGGGGTCAACACCCAGAAGGCTTATTCTTATGTATTATCTAGTATGTTTTTGTTGATGTACAGACAGGTGACAGTTTCAGGGCTGGAACTAAAAATCTTTTATGTGAATATTAAATAAAAAAATATATTCCTTTTGGTTAAACATTTTAAACAGAACAGAGGAAGTTGTTATATAATGTTATTGTTGATTAATAAATGAAAGAGGATATTTGTACAAACACACTGTATGTACCATCACTTTAGTTTTTTCCCTGTTTGTTTCTATCTGTGCATTGGAATAAATATAATGTGCTAAAAGTCTATTTATATTTCTATATGAAATTTAAGAACTAAGATCATTTATAAAGGCTTGAAATTTGCATCTATGATGAATATCTCCAGCTATATTTAGAGTGCAGAGACTTTTGACTCAGAGACACAAGATTCATTGAGTTTTCCAAAGTGTCTTTACTGAGATAGACAAAAGAGGAAATGTGAGAAAGAGCTATTTTGTGTAAGAAAACACCATGACCTTTACCTCATGAAAGCTTCAGCTAAATCGACTGCTTACTTCTGCAGGCCTACGAGTTATGTCTTATGCTAACTGTGGTCTCAAAAACAATGACAAAGGTGAATACAGAGACATCAAGGAAGAAATGTTTGGGTTGGTGAAACAAAGTTCATGAGGTGATAGCATGCCAATACGTTCAAAATGCATCTCAAAGTATCTACCTGGTCAAAGTCACAGTGGTTTTAATTAGGCTACATTTTTGTTTCCATTTTTTGGAGATAGGGTGAACTATTTTCAGTAAAATATAGTGTTACACTTCTAACTTGTAAAACTGAACCTGTCCTAAAACATTATCAATCTTTTAAAAATACAAATCATAAAACCAACCATGCATGTTATTATGTAATTTATATCCTCTACACTTTAAAACTCATTCGAAGCCCTGGTTAGTTTAACGTTTAGCGTGCCATCCTGTCATCATCCAATAAGAAGAGTTGGGTGTTACAGTGTGGAGACTTCACTGACAAACAGTGTACTGTATGTTAATATACACTAATGTGAAATTCATCCTGTGAAATTGTGACCAATGTGTTTTGAGAATTTCTTTTAAGGTTGCCAGTACTTGTTTTATTAGTCATTAATTTAATTAGTTTTTTTAAGTTCACCATTACCCATTTTGTTTTTGCAGTTCTCTTTTTTTTTTGAAAGATCAACATGAACTCTGGTGAAAATAACCATCACGATACCTGTGTGGTATTTCAGCTGCCTTAAATAACCTTTAACTGTCCGCTGGTAAAAGGTAAATAATGTATAAAAAAAAAGACATTTATTTTCAAATTGTGTACAAGAAAAATAACAACAAAAACACAAGACAAGCGTTTATAGGAAAGTGGTAAGTATTATAGGAAAGATTATTAAAAAATAGCCTATAACAATCTACAGGTCTGATCATTAACTGCCTGCAATATATGCCTTATATATATAGCTCTATATATATAAGGCATATATATAAAAAAGGTATATATATACCTTTTTTTTATCACTACAGGAATTACATGTATTATTTTTTTTAATTAACAGCATCAAACTGTATGTCCAGAAGTGTTTTTAAATGTATAACTTTTATAAAGGTTAAAAACTCAAACATGTCAGTTGAGTCTGTCAAAGTGTACAAATGAGCAGTAGCACTTCTGACGTTTAAACACTTCTTCCTTTTTTCTACACCTAACACTTCTTCGTCTTCTTCGAAGCATGTTGTGGACAGATGTATAGAGCACTACCGCCACCTACAAATGAGACGTGTCACTTTCCGAGCCATACACCTCATAAGCAGTGCAAATTAGCCAAAGTCTCTAGGCCTCAGTTTGAACCCAGAAGTGCTTTCTCCACTCAGGTGGCTTCCATCTTGTTAGCAGTGAAATCTACTCAGCCAGGGTAAAGCTCTCTGTCTCCGAGACACAGAGTGTGCTCGGCCTCATGTCGGCAGCAGACAGTGTTATCCCTTTGGGTCTGCTTCACATGAGGCCATTCCAGCTCTGGCTCAGAGGTGCAGGCTTTCATCCTCACAGACATCCCCTCAGGTTTATAAGGGTTAAGTGCCATGGGCTTCGTACCCTTCTTTTGTGGAAAAGACCCCAGTTCCTGGCCTTAGGTCCCACTCCAGCGTCATGTCACCATCACGGGACTCTTTCGACGGACGCTTTAAAGGCGCTTATTTCTTGGCACATAAATTGCCTGGAGTTGAGGGCTGTATTTCAAACATTGAAACACTTTCTCCCACACCTCAGGGGCTGCCATGTCTTAGTGCGGACAGACTGCACTCCGGTGGTGTCCTATATGAATCATCAGCTTCAGCTACCAGGGAGCTGAGGTGCTGAGGCCCCTTTGGGACTGGATGTCTTGGTATGGACATGGCCAAGGCTCTGTCTGCATGCCTTTTCCCCAGTAGCTCTCCTCCCGCATGTTCTAGCCGAGTCAACCTTCTCCTAGACTCACTCCTGAACGGCACTCCATGGGAGGTTGCCGTCAGGAAGTATCTCCTCTCTCAGGCAATCCTACACCCCCACCCCGAGTTGTGGAAGCTCTGGGACTGGCCCCTGAGGGGGACCACTTCTTAGAGGCAGGCCTCTCATCTGAGGTGACAGAGACTCTACTGAATGCTAGGGCTCCCTCCACTAGGATGCTGTATGCTCTGAAGTGAAGGCTTTTTTGCCTCTGGTGTGATGAACGATGTCCGGATCCAGTTCACTGCCTGGTCGGTACAGTGCTGGAATTCATGCAGTCTTGCTTTTCTCTGGGCCTATCCCCATCTACTTTAAAGGTGTATGTGGCTGCCATCACTGCAAACCACGGACCTGTCCTCGGGGCCTCCTTGGGTAGGCACCCTCTGGTCTCTTGCTTTCTGCGTGGTGTCAAACGGCTGAGGCCTTCTTGTAGACCACACCTTCCTTCCTGGGACATCTCTGTGGCCTTGCCTCTCGGCATCAGTGCTCACTCCACTAGGGTATCGCCTCATCCAGTGCCTTAGCCAGGGGAGTCTCCTTTGAAGATATTTGTGCTGCAGCGGATTGGTCCTCTACGCACAACTTTATCGGGTTCTATAACCTAGACATGGACCCCACTCCAGGGTCCGAGATCCTGCAGGGCCATTGATGTTCTTGTTGTAAAATATCTTAGTAGAAATAATTAAAATATTATTCCTTACAATACTATAACCAAAGTAAAGTATTAGGCCTTGCAAAATATTACAATTGCTGTCATAAGACATATGTAGGTGATATTGTAGGCCAAAGATGTTTATTGCAACCAGATTCGGGGCTGTCAGGCCTAGTCAGTCTGAGCACATTTGTAATAACAACTTGTTATGTAGAAGGGAAAAGACCATGGTTCCCAGACCTTAGCTCATAAATTGTTATGGAAAATGAAGAACACCATGGTTCTCCGACCTTGGTCCATAGCAATAACATGTTATGTAGAATGAAAAAAAAACAGTGGTCCACAGACCTAGGCCCTGAGAACTAAAGGGAGGAAAATCCATAAATGGGCACTTGGTGCTCATAAACATGTTGTGCAGACTGAAGAAGGCCCAGGTGTTTAGTCTAAGGTCATGAAAAATAAGGGGAGGAAAATCCATAAATGGGCATATGGGTGAAAGGTAATGGGAAATAAGGGGAAATTGGGTCAGTGTATTTAGAAAACATAGGAGGTAATGCTGGTAAATAAGGTGATATGGCACCTGGGCTCCTAGGAGCGCCAGGGTATATATTGAGAAGATATATGAGGTTTTTTTGGTTCTTCGGGGGCAAAGGTGTGTGTGCGCGGGTCAAGGTGGGTGTTTTTATTTTCGCAAGGATGTCGCGAGAGTTTTTGTTTCTTTTTTGATCGATTTGGCATGACATGCTCTTTTGGGGGTTTTAATTTGTTACTTTTAATTTGGCAATTTGTTACTTTTAATTTGGCAATTTGATACTTTTAATTTGGCAATTTGATACTTTTGTTTGATACAGTCTGTTCGTGCATGTGTGCACACAGACTTCCTCACAGAAGCATTCCCATAGCGTCAGCCCTGACACAGCGTCTCGTTCCCTTCTCAGGGAACCAGGTTACATACGTAACCTGGTGTAGTTTTCAAAAAATGGACATCAGTTCCAGACTGTGGATGCCCTTCGTGAAGCCATCATCACCATATGGAGCAATGTTCCCACCAGCTTCCTGGAAACAGTTGCAACAAGCATGCTGAAATGGTTGTATCTACACGAATGGTGGGGCTACTCACTACCGGGTCCTTTTTGATAGATAAACTTTTGATCAGCTGATTACCAGCCTGTTTGAGTTTAAATGCAGTTTTCAATAAATTGCCAATCTATGTTTTTTTTTGTCTCTTGCTACTTTTTTCTTTTGAAATTTTGAAAAAGTTCTTACAACCTGGTTATGATCCACCGGCGCAAAATGCAAATACTTGGAATGTTTCCCCCAGTGTTAAGATTTTGTTCAGTGTATATTCTATACTCTCTCTCTCTCTCTCTCTCTCTCTCTCTCTCTCTCTCTCTCTCTCTCTCTCTCTCTCTCTCTCTCTCTCTCACACTCACTCATTTTCTAACTTCTCGGGTCACGGGGAGCCTGTGCCTATCTCAGGCGTCATCGGGCATCAAGGCAGGATACACCCTGGACAGAGTGCCAACCCATCACAGGGCACACGCACACTCTCATTCACTCACGCAATATATTCTATACAATAATGCTTATTTTATTTGATAAATAAATAAATAAATAAATAAATAAATAAATAAATAAATAAATAAATAAATAAATAGTTCCCAAAAGGGATATTTAAAGCTGTCATCTCTTATTAGTGGCTCCCTGGTAGGGACTAGTTTAGTGGCAAAAATACTAATAAATCTGGTTAACAATCTTTTTGTAATTCATCAGGTCATCATTAAAATTCTACCTTTAGACAATCTAGTAACTTGCATAAAAACAGTGCACCAAAATTCAGCTCAAGTCCTGAAAAACAGTGAATTTAGCCATGCCAACTATGTATGACCATAAACAAACTTTTTGAATAAATTCGGTTCAAAGAATTCATTAACATGTGGTAGACATATTGTCAATAAATATCAATATGTTTTGAAAAATCCTAACATGTTAGCAAAATAGGTTTTGAATATCATGCAAATTAGCTAAAAGTAGGTGGAGTTAAACTTAAAGAGTGAAAAAACTTTAAAATGTTAACATATTTATTATTCAATTCTTAAACTGTATATGTCTACTGTATTTGAGTAACTTGTTACTTAGTTGTTTAAAATGTATTTTTTTAGTTTTTATATTGAACAAACTAACAAAAAGACCACTAGACCACTGGAAATTTCCTGTCAGCTTAAAGAACCTGACAAGTATCTGAGCGTAGTGACAGGATGTTGGATAGAGAGTCTTAGAGAGACGAGCCTTGTGCAGTGTACTGAACTACATCATTCCTGGCAAAATCAAATCAAAATGACGATCATCATATGTAAGTATGAATAATCTCTATGGAAGAGCTTGGGAGTGAGGAGAATAATATTATTTCCTGTATAAATCTTCTAACCAAGCTTTTGAATGTTGTTTTATTTTTTAAGTCCTTTTTTTGTTGCCTGCATCTCTTCAGGAAGGTAATGCAGTTTTCTAAGATTAAGTTTTATATATTGCATTTGAATACAATGCTGATTATGCACAAGTTTATGATGCAAAGTTTGCTTTTGTTCAGTTTGCAGTTTCCACTAATCCTCGTGTTTGTAATCTTGGTTACATTTACTGTCCTCTGATAAATTGCTTGCTGCTGCTCTTATTTGAATTAGTCCTACATGGACACTCCGATATCTTGTAGTTTTTCAAATACAGGTTAATCAAAGTTAATCCTGATCTTTGTTTTCCATAACTAGAAAGTCTGGGTCGTTTACATCCAGCATTTATTTACAATGGTGGATTGACCAAAGTGAACGAAGGCGAGAACATCACTTTTATGTGTTCAGCTGATAATATAACAGAAAGCACCAATTTAATAGAAATGTATCTCTTCAAAAATGGTGAGAGAGTCCAGAAAAAAGCTGTTGAAGCTAGAAGAAGAGACAATACAACATTTCCCCTTACCAGTCTTACTATAGAACATTCTGGATTGTACACATGTTTTTACTCTGAAGAGAAACCCGGTGTCATTAAGACAAAACAAACAGGACACAACTCCATCTCACTCGAGGTTTGGGGTAAGACACATTCCTGATTCTGTCATTCTCTTATTTTTCTCATATGTATGTGTATCTTTAATAATCGACATGCTTTGGTATTTAGGTAAAATATTACCAGCAAGGATTGAAAGTACAGAAACTTCAGTAAGAAAAGGAGAAACTCTGAAACTGACCTGCACCTTTACAAAAAGTCAAAACTGTGCTCAAGTCTACGTTTATCTCTGTGTCAATGGGATCGGAAACAGCGAGAAGCAGGTGAACTGTAACAACACGACCGTTTCCACAACATTTCACCTGATAGTCTCTGAAAACTCTGTGAACTACAGCTGTGTGTATTCAGTGTCTAACTACAATGTCAGTGAGGTGCGATATACAGGAGAAAACACCATCTTCGTCCATGGTAAGTGATTCCTCAGAATTTATAAAAAATAAAATAAAATAAAAAAAATACATATGTAAGATCAAAATTAAATAAAAAACATTAACCAATTTATGTATTTAAATATTGATTTAATATTTAATTTTATATATATATATATATATTGTTTGTTTTATCAGGGGGTGAATTCTCCCATATCATGGTGTTGAAGAGAAATCTTCTCAGGCTGATCTTCTCAGTTGGAGTGCTGATGCTTGCGTGCTTCATTATTATTTTTGATTTCAAGACACGTATTCGTTCAGAAGAACCAGAACTGCAGACCTAATGTCTGGAACGGTGCTTTTTCTGTTTTTTCTTTTTTCTTTGTTCTTTCTTTCATGTAAAAAAAATCAGTTCTATTAATAAACACTTATCTCAACTGAAGTTTTTGAGTAATAATTTTTTTTACAAAGATTAATTACCTGCAATTAGTAAACTAGCACCATAAACCTTTGACCAGAAGCTTTAAAGTTTTTGTTGGTGTTGTTAGTGTTTGTGGTACAACCTTAACATGGAACATTAACACCATAAGTTAAAGGAATTCCTCAGAAGAAACCTAAAGATTTAAGTTTTTTTAGGACTGAATGTGACCATAGTGTTGAGTTATACAGTAGAAATGAAAAGATTTATAATCACACACTTTGGTGCTATCCAGATGAGGATGAGTCCGGTTCTTTTCATGGTTTCTTCCTCATATTGTCTCAGGGAGTTTTTCCTCCCCGATGTCCCCTCTGACTTGCTCAATAAGGCTAAACCTACATTAACGTTTATAACTTTATTTATTTTTATGCAGAATTGTTCTATACCTGTAAAGCTGCCTTGTAAAGCTGTACACTATTCCTAATATTTTATTGAGTTTCTGCAGTACAGTTTAATAGAAAATGAACCTGAAAAGTGAAAGTGTATTTCTGTATTCTGTTTTATTATTATTTTTTTAAAAACAAGAAGTTGAACAAGACATTAATCAAGCATTATAGCATCAATTTGTTTAACGTTTCGTAAATATTTCTCACTATAATTAATATTTCTTGGGCAAACTCATCTGATGCCATAGACAACCACAGAAATAAAAAGAAACAGTAATATTTACAGTAATAAAGTCTCTCTTCCCTCTATCATGGACATGTACACCACATGCTGCATCCGCAAAGCTAACAGCATTGTGGATGACCCCACACACCCCTCACACACTCTTCACCCTCCTGCCGTCTGGAAAAAGGTCCCGAAGCATTCGGGCCCTCACGACCAGACTGTGTAACAGTTTCTTCCCACAAGCCATCAGACTCCTCAATAACTGAAACTGAACTGTACTGAGCACAACATACACACACATCATCTGTATGGACTGCACAGACCTACACCAAATACACTTCCATTATACATACATCAACATGTTTACATGCTGTTTACATACATCAAACTGTTTACATGTTGTTTTACACACTTTTTTGCTTTTTGCACACATTTCAGTCATTTTGCACATATTGTACAATATTTCAGTTGTTTGCTGTTTTGCACAATACTATACATTATCTCAGGGACCTGCTGCTATGAAACGTGTTCATTATAGTATTACTGCACGCAATATTGTTAAACACACAGTATTTACACTGGTCGGTCGGCACTGTTTCTGTTTATTGTCTTTTGTGTATTGTCTTTTTTGTATTTTATGTATTGCCTTGTAACTTTTTGTCTGCACTGTCTTTTGTCTTGCACTGTCTTGTCTGTCTTGTTCGTCTTGTCCTGCACTGTTTGCACCAGGTTGCACAGATGCACTTTTTGTGGCTAGGACTTACTTACAAGTCCTAGCCCTGTCTTTGTTTTATGTAGCACCACAATCATGGAGTAAAGTCTCATATCACTGTGTACTGGAACAGCAATATACAGTATGTTTGAAATGACAATAAAAGCTTCTTGGTTTGACTTGACTTGACTATGTAAAGAGTTCTACAGAGCTTGAATAGAGAACTGAGTTTGTGGGGCTACTGGAAGGCGTGGAAGTGGTTTAGGTACTGTAGAAGTTTGCAGTGTTCAGACCAACGTCAGTCTGGCACGTAAAAGACCCTCTGATGTGTGAGCATAAAAATATCTGTGTGGATTTCAAAATGAAGCCTGTTCTGATCGCAGTGTGTAAGTATAAATATATGTTGTTGTCGTTTTAACAACACAGATTGTGAATAAGATGAAAGGAAGACGAATATTTAACTTTTACTTTTAATCGAACTCACTACAATTTTCAATTTGGAAGTTAATTCTAAATTCATTCTGTGTGTTTTTTTGTTTGATTGTTTGTTTGTTTTGTTTTCAGTTTTTATCAGTTTGTCCACCTCTATTCGGGAAGGTAACATTCATTTTATCATTAGTTTGTTTGTTACTTTGTTGAAGAATTATTTTATTAATCATCACATTAATTAAGCTTATAATGTGAAATTACTAAGAAATCTTTGTTCCGTAACTAGAACGTCAGGGCCGTTTACATCCAGCGTATATTTACAATGGTGGAGTGACCAAAGTGAAGGAAAGTGAAAACATCATCTTTAAGTGCTCAACTTTTAATATAACAGTTAATAGAACAGAAAGCATAATCTCCATGTACCTCTTTAAAAATAATGAGAGAGTCAAGATGAAGGCTATTGAAGATACAAAAATAGACGACACAACATTTCTCCTTACAAATCTTACTGTAGAACATTCTGGATTGTACACATGTCTTTACTCTGAAGAGAACCTTAATGTCCTTAAGACAAATGCAACAGGACACAACTCTGTCTCACTCGAGGTTTGGGGTAGGACACATTCCTGATTCTGTCTTTACATTCTCTTAGATCATATTTATGTGCATCTTTAATAATCGACATGCTTTGGTATTTAGGTAAAATATTACCAGCGAGAATTGAAAGTACAGAAACTTCAGTAACAAAAGGAGAAACAATGAAACTGACCTGCACCTTTACAAAAATTCTAAACTGTGCTCAAGTCTACGTTTATCTCTGTGTCAATGGGATCGGAAACAGCAAGAAGCAGGTGAACTGTAGCAACAGGAACATTTCCACAACATTTCACCTTATATTCTCTGAAAACTCTGTGAACTACAGCTGTGTGTATTCAGTGTCTAACTACAATGTCAGTGAGGTGAGAAATACAGGAGAAAACAGCATCTTTGTCCATGGTAAGTGATTCCTCAGAATTTATAAAAAATAAAATAAAATACATATGTAAGATAAAAATGTATTAAAAATGTAACTTAAATGTGTTTAAAATATTGATTTAACATTGAATTATTATAGTAGTAGTAGTAGTAATAATAATAATAATAATAATAATAATAATAATAATAATAATAATAATAATAATAATAATAATAATAATAATAATAATAAATTGTTTATTTTTTGTTTGTTTTATCAGGAGGTGATTTTTCCCATATCATGCCAGCAAATATCATCCTAAGAAAAGTTGGGCAAAACCTCGACCTAAAATGTTCTATTCCCGGTTTAAAAGCAGAGTTCAAACAAATCCACATGTATCTGTGTAAAAATGGTGATGGTCTGAGAATGAAGCTACTGAGAGATAAAAATGAACACATCTTTATTTTGAATAAAGTCTCAGAAGAAGACTCAGGGATTTATAGCTGTGTGTACTCATTACAAAAACACAATCAAGACTTGTGCAATACGACACAATATAATCCAGGTTCATATCTATGGTGAGAGACTTATTACAAAACCTGTTCTTGTAAATGAATTCAGAACGAAGTTGGATTGTGATCATTCTGTCTTACAGGCCTGGTGTGGGAGAGAAATCTTCTCAGGCTGATCTTCTCAGTTGGAGTGCTGATGCTTGCGTGCTTCATTATTATTTTTGATTTCAAGACACGTATTCGTTCAGAAGAACCAGAACTGCAGACCTAATGTCTGGAACGGTGCTTTTTCTGTTTTTTCTTTTTTCTTTGTTCTTTCTTTCATGTAAAAAAATCAGTTCTATTAATAAACATTTATCTCAACTGAAGGTTTTGAGTAATCATTTTTTTACAAAGATTAATTACCTGCAATTAGTAAACTAGCACCATAAACCTTTGACCAGAAGCTTTAAAGTTTTTGTTGGTGTTGTTAGTGTTTGTGGTACAACCTTAACATGGAACATTAACACCATAAGTTAAAGGAATTCCTCAGAAGAAACCTAAAGATTTAAGTTTTTTTAGGACTGAATGTGACCATATAGTGTTGAGTTATACAGTAGAAATGAAAAGATTTATAATCACACACTTTGGTGCTATCCAGATGAGGATGAGTCCGGTTCTTTTCATGGTTTCTTCCTCATATTGTCTCAGGGAGTTTTTCCTCCCCGATGTCCCCTCTGACTTGCTCAATAAGGCTAAACCTACATTAACGTTTATAACTTTATTTATTTTTATGCAGAATTGTTCTATACCTGTAAAGCTGCCTTGTAAAGCTGTACACTATTCCTAATATTTTATTGAGTTTCTGCAGTACAGTTTAATAGAAAATAAACCTGAAAAGTGAAAGTGTATTTCTGTATTCTGTTTTATTATTATTTTTTTAAAAACAAGAAGTTGAACAAGACATTAATCAAGCATTATAGCATCAATTTGTTTAACGTTTCGTAAATATTTCTCACTATAATTAATATTTCTTGGGCAAACTCATCTGATGCCATAGACAACCACAGAAATAAAAAGAAACAGTAATATTTACAGTAATAAAGTCTCTCTTCCCTCTATCATGGACATGTACACCACATGCTGCATCCGCAAAGCTAACAGCATTGTGGATGACCCCACACACCCCTCACACACTCTTCACCCTCCTGCCGTCTGGAAAAAGGTACCGAAGCATTCGGGCCCTCACGACCAGACTGTGTAACAGTTTCTTCCCACAAGCCATCAGACTCCTCAATAACTGAAACTGAACTGTACTGAGCACAACATACACACACATCATCTGTATGGACTGCACAGGCCTACACCAAATACACTTCCAATATACATACATCAACATGTTTACATGCTGTTTACATACATCAACATGTTTACATGCTGTTTACATACATCAAACTGTTTACATGTTGTTTTACACACTTTTTTGCTTTTTGCACACATTTCAGTCGTTTTGCCCATATTGTACAATATTTCAGTTGTTTGCTGTTTTGCACAATACTATACATTATCTCAGGGACCTGCTGCTATGAAACGTGTTCATTATAGTATTACTGCACGCAATATTGTTAAACACACAGTATTTACACTGGTCGGTCGGCACTGTTTCTGTTTATTGTCTTTTGTGTATTGTCTTTTTTGTATTTTATGTATTGCCTTGTAACTTTTTGTCTGCACTGCCTTTTGTCCTGCACTGTCTTGTTTGTCTTGTTTGTCTTGTCCTGCACTGTTTGCACCAGGTTGCACCGATGCACTTTATATGGCTAGGACATACTTACTAAGTCCTAGCCCTGTCTTTGTTTTATGTAGCACCACAATCCTGGAGAAAAGTCTCATTTCACTGTGTACTGGAACAGCAATATACAGTATGTTTGAAATGACAATAAAAGCTTCTTGGTTTGACTTGACTTGACTATGTAAAGAGTTCTACAGAGCTTGAATAGAGAACTGAGTTTGTGGGGCTACTGGAAGGCGTGGAAGTGGTTTAGGTACTGTAGAAGTTTGCAGTGTTCAGACCAACGTCAGTCTGGCACGTAAAAGACCCTCTGATGTGTGAGCATAAAAATATCTGTGTGGATTTCAAAATGAAGCCTGTTCTGATCGCAGTGTGTAAGTATAAATATAATTTGTTGTCGTTTTTACAACACAGATTGTGAATAAGATAGTTAACTTTCACTACCATTTTCTATTTGGAAGTTAATCCTAAATTCATTCTGTGTGTTTGTTTGTTTGTTTGTTTTGTTTTCAGTTTTTATCAATTTGTCCACCTCTATTCAGGAAGGTAACATTCATTTTATCATTTGTTTGTTACTTTGTTGAAGAATTATTTTATTAATCATCACATTAATTAAGTTTATAATGTGAAATTACTAAAGAAATCTTTTTTCTGTAACTAGAACGTCAGGGCCGTTTACATCCAGCGTATATTTACAATGGTGGAGTGACCAAAGTGAAGGAAAGTGAAAACATCATCTTTAAGTGCTCAACTTTTAATATGACAGTTAATAGAACAGAAAGCATAATCTCCATGTACCTCTTTAAAAATAATGAGAGAGTCAAGATGAAGGCTATTGAAGATACAAAAATAGACGACACAACATTTCTCCTTACAAATCTTACTGTAGAACATTCTGGATTGTACACATGTCTTTACTCTGAAGAGAACCTTAATGTCCTTAAGACAAATGCAACAGGACACAACTCTGTCTCACTCGAGGTTTGGGGTAGGACACATTCCTGATTCTGTCTTTACATTCTCTTAGATCATATTTATGTGCATCTTTAATAATCGACATGCTTTGGTATTTAGGTAAAATATTACCAGCGAGAATTGAAAGTACAGAAACTTCAGTAACAAAAGGAGAAACTCTGAAACTGACCTGCACCTTTACAAAAATTCTAAACTGTGCTCAAGTCTACGTTTATCTCTGTGTCAATGGGATCGGAAACAGCAAGAAGCAGGTGAACTGTAGCAACAGGAACATTTCCACAACATTTCACCTTATAGTCTCTGAAAACTCTGTGAACTACAGCTGTGTGTATTCAGTGTCTAACTACAATGTCAGTGAGGTGAGAAATACAGGAGAAAACAGCATCTTTGTCCATGGTAAGTGATTCCTCAGAATTTATAAAAAATAAAATAAAATACATATGTAAGATAAAAATGTATTAAAAATGTAACTTAAATGTGTTTAAAATATTGATTTAACATTGAATTATTATAGTAGTAGTAGTAATAATAATAATAATAATAATAATAATAATAATAATAATAATAATAATAATAAATTGTTTATTTTTTGTTTGTTTTATCAGGAGGTGATTTTTCCCATATCATGCCAGCAAATATCATCCTAAGAAAAGTTGGGCAAAACCTCGACCTAAAATGTTCTATTCCCGGTTTAAAAGCAGAGTTCAAACAAATCCACATGTATCTGTGTAAAAATGGTGATGGTCTGAGAATGAAGCTACTGAGAGATAAAAATGAACACATCTTTATTTTGAATAAAGTCTCAGAAGAAGACTCAGGGATTTATAGCTGTGTGTACTCATTACAAAAACACAATCAAGACTTGTGCAATACGACACACAATCAAATCCAGGTTCATATCTATGGTGAGAGACTTATTACAAAACCTGTTCTTGTAAATGAATTCAGAACGAAGTTGGATTGTGATCATTCTGTCTTACAGGCCTGGTGTGGGAGAGAAATCTTCTCAGGCTGATCTTCTCAGTTGGAGTGCTGATGCTTGTGTGCTTCATTATTATTTTTGATTTCAAGACACGTAACAGTTCAGAAGAACCAGAACTGCAGACCTAATGTCTGGAACGGTGCTTTTTCTGTTTTTTCTTTTTTCTTTGTTCTTTCTTTCATGTAAAAAAATCAGTTCTATTAATAAACACTTATCTCAACTAAAGGTTTTGAGTAATAATTTTTTTACAAAGATTAATTACCTGCAATTAGTAAACTAGCACCATAAACCTTTGACCAGAAGCTTTAAAGTTTTTGTTGGTGTTGTTAGTGTTTGTGGTACAACCTTAACATGGAACATTAACACCATAAGTTAAAGGAATTCCTCAGAAGAAACCTAAAGATTTAAGTTTTTTTAGGACTGAATGTGACCATATAGTGTTGAGTTATACAGTAGAAATGAAAAGATTTATAATCACACACTTTGGTGCTATCCAGATGAGGATGAGTCCGGTTCTTTTCATGGTTTCTTCCTCATATTGTCTCAGGGAGTTTTTCCTCCCCGATGTCCCCTCTGACTTGCTCAATAAGGCTAAACCTACATTAACGTTTATAACTTTATTTATTTTTATGCAGAATTGTTCTATACCTGTAAAGCTGCCTTGTAAAGCTGTACACTATTCCTAATATTTTATTGAGTTTCTGCAGTACAGTTTAATAGAAAATAAACCTGAAAAGTGAAAGTGTATTTCTGTATTCTGTTTTATTATTATTTTTTTAAAAACAAGAAGTTGAACAAGACATTAATCAAGCATTATAGCATCAATTTGTTTAACGTTTCGTAAATATTTCTCACTATAATTAATATTTCTTGGGCAAACTCATCTGATGCCATAGACAACCACAGAAATAAAAAGAAACAGTAATATTTACAGTAATAAAGTCTCTCTTCCCTCTATCATGGACATGTACACCACATGCTGCATCCGCAAAGCTAACAGCATTGTGGATGACCCCACACACCCCTCACACACTCTTCACCCTCCTGCCGTCTGGAAAAAGGTACCGAAGCATTCGGGCCCTCACGACCAGACTGTGTAACAGTTTCTTCCCACAAGCCATCAGACTCCTCAATAACTGAAACTGAACTGTACTGAGCACAACATACACACACATCATCTGTATGGACTGCACAGGCCTACACCAAATACACTTCCAATATACATACATCAACATGTTTACATGCTGTTTACATACATCAAACTGTTTACATGTTGTTTTACACACTTTTTTGCTTTTTGCACACATTTCAGTCGTTTTGCCCATATTGTACAATATTTCAGTTGTTTGCTGTTTTGCACAATACTATACATTATCTCAGGGACCTGCTGCTATGAAACGTGTTCATTATAGTATTACTGCACGCAATATTGTTAAACACAAAGTATTTACACTGGTCGGTCGGCACTGTTTCTGTTTATTGTCTTTTGTGTATTGTCTTTTTTGTATTTTATGTATTGCCTTGTAACTTTTTGTCTGCACTGCCTTTTGTCCTGCACTGTCTTGTTTGTCTTGTTTGTCTTGTCCTGCACTGTTTGCACCAGGTTGCACCGATGCACTTTATATGGCTAGGACATACTTACTAAGTCCTAGCCCTGTCTTTGTTTTATGTAGCACCACAATCCTGGAGAAAAGTCTCATTTCACTGTGTACTGGAACAGCAATATACAGTATGTTTGAAATGACAATAAAAGCTTCTTGGTTTGACTTGACTTGACTATGTAAAGAGTTCTACAGAGCTTGAATAGAGAACTGAGTTTGTGGGGCTACTGGAAGGCGTGGAAGTGGTTTAGGTACTGTAGAAGTTTGCAGTGTTCAGACCAACGTCAGTCTGGCACGTAAAAGACCCTCTGATGTGTGAGCATAAAAATATCTGTGTGGATTTCAAAATGAAGCCTGTTCTGATCGCAGTGTGTAAGTATAAATATAATTTGTTGTCGTTTTTACAACACAGATTGTGAATAAGATAGTTAACTTTCACTACCATTTTCAATTTGGAAGTTAATCCTAAATTCATTCTGTGTGTTTGTTTGTTTGTTTGTTTGTTTTGTTTTCAGTTTTTATCAATTTGTCCACCTCTATTCAGGAAGGTAACATTCATTTTATCATTTGTTTGTTACTTTGTTGAAGAATTATTTTATTAATCATCACATTAATTAAGTTTATAATGTGAAATTACTAAAGAAATCTTTTTTCTGTAACTAGAACGTCAGGGCCGTTTACATCCAGCGTATATTTACAATGGTGGAGTGACCAAAGTGAAGGAAAGTGAAAACATCATCTTTAAGTGCTCAACTTTTAATATGACAGTTAATAGAACAGAAAGCATAATCTCCATGTACCTCTTTAAAAATAATGAGAGAGTCAAGATGAAGGCTATTGAAGATACAAAAATAGACGACACAACATTTCTCCTTACAAATCTTACTGTAGAACATTCTGGATTGTACACATGTCTTTACTCTGAAGAGAACCTTAATGTCCTTAAGACAAATGCAACAGGACACAACTCTGTCTCACTCGAGGTTTGGGGTAGGACACATTCCTGATTCTGTCTTTACATTCTCTTAGATCATATTTATGTGCATCTTTAATAATCGACATGCTTTGGTATTTAGGTAAAATATTACCAGCGAGGATTGAAAGTACAGAAACTTCAGTAACAAAAGGAGAAACAATGAAACTGATCTGCACCTTTACAAAAATTCTAAACTGTGCTCAAGTCTACGTTTATCTCTGTGTCAATGGGATCGGAAACAGCAAGAAGCAGGTGAACTGTAGCAACAGGAACATTTCCACAACATTTCACCTTATAGTCTCTGAAAACTCTGTGAACTACAGCTGTGTGTATTCAGTGTCTAACTACAATGTCAGTGAGGTGAGATATACAGGAGAAAACAACATCTTTGTCCATGGTAAGTGATTCCTCAGAATTTAAAAAAAATAAAATAAAATACATATGTAAGATAAAAATGTGTTAAAAATGTAACTTAAATGTGTTTAAAATATTGATTTAACATTGAATTATTATAGTAGTAGTAGTAGTAATAATAATAATAATAAATTGTTTATTTTTTGTTTGTTTTATCAGGAGGTGATTTTTCCCATATCATGCCAGCAAATATCATCCTAAGAAAAGTTGGGCAAAACCTCGAACTAAAATGTTCTATTCCCGGTTTAAAAGCAGAGTTCAAACAAATCCACATGTATCTGTGTAAAAATGGTGATGGTCTGAGAATGAAGCTACTGAGAGATAAAAATGAACACATCTTTATTTTGAATAAAGTCTCAGAAGAAGACTCAGGGATTTATAGCTGTGTGTACTCATTACAAAAACACAATCAAGACTTGTGCAATACGACACACAATCAAATCCAGGTTCATATCTATGGTGAGAGACTTATTACAAAACCTGTTCTTGTAAATGAATTCAGAACGAAGTTGGATTGTGATCATTCTGTCTTACAGGCCTGGTGTGGGAGAGAAATCTTCTCAGGCTGATCTTCTCAGTTGGAGTGCTGATGCTTGCGTGCTTCATTATTATTTTTGATTTCAAGACACGTAACAGTTCAGAAGAACCAGAACTGCAGACCTAATGTCTGGAACGGTGCTTTTTCTGTTTTTTCTTTTTTCTTTGTTCTTTCTTTCATGTAAAAAAATCAGTTCTATTAATAAACATTTATCTCAACTGAAGGTTTTGAGTAATCATTTTTTTACAAAGATTAATTACCTGCAATTAGTAAACTAGCACCATAAACCTTTGACCAGAAGCTTTAAAGTTTTTGTTGGTGTTGTTAGTGTTTGTGGTACAACCTTAACATGGAACATTAACACCATAAGTTAAAGGAATTCCTCAGAAGAAACCTAAAGATTTAAGTTTTTTTAGGACTGAATGTGACCATAGTGTTGAGTTAAACAGTAGAAATGAAAAGATTTATAATCACACACTTTGGTGTTATCCAGATGAGGATGAGTCCGGTTCTTCTCATGGTTTCTTCCTCATATTGTCTCAGGGAGTTTTTCCTCCCCGATGTCCCCTCTGACTTGCTCAATAAGGCTAAACCTACATTAAAGTTTTTAACTATATTTATTTTTATGCAGAATTGTTCTATACCTGTAAAGCTGCCTTGTAAAGCTGTACACTATTCCTAATATTTTATTGAGTTTCTGCAGTACAGTTTAATAGAAAATGAACCTGAAAAGTGAAAGTGTATTTCTGTATTCTGTTTTATTATTATTTTTTTAAAAACAAGAAGTTGAACAAGACATTAATCAAGCATTATAGCATCAATTTGTTTAACGTTTCGTAAATATTTCTCACTATAATTAATATTTCTTGGGCAAACTCATCTGATGCCATAGACAACCACAGAAATAATAAGAACCAGTAATATTTACAGTAATAAAGTCTCTCTTCCCTCTATCATGGACATGATGTAGATTAAAAACTCATGTAAATGTAGATTAAAAACTCATCTCTTCAGTCAGGCGTACACATAATACATCCCATAATATCATGCACCAGTACATCAGACCAGCGCATTTTCATGAACAGCAGATATGTTAATCCCTCTCCACTGCTTCTCTCTTTGTACCCATCCCGAGGCATCCAGACACTGTACCAGCTCCCAACGTCCTCTGTGGGACGAAGCCTTTGGACATCCACTGAGCCGAGGCCGACTCTAAGAATCCTGAGACATCTCCAGTTAGACTCTGTGGTACTCAGAAGATCAGAAGTCCTTGAACCTCACACCAATACAACATTTGTTTGACTGTATATTACAATCACACCCCCAGTGTCACCCATATGAGGATGGGTTCCCCCTTGAGTCCGGTTCCTCTCAAGGTTTCTTCCTTTACCAATTTAAGGGAGTTTTTCCTTGCCACTGCTGCCTGAGTCATCTCAGACTTGCTCATAGGGGAATAAATACATACACACTGTGAACTATATACATCTAATAATAATCTAGAATTTTTATTCTGTTAATTCTTATTTCTTTTATTATTCGTTATTTCCTTTATCATTAATTATGTTTACCTTCTGCTCTATGTTTATGTTCTGTAAAGCTGCTTTGAGACAATGTCTATTGTAAAAAGCGCTATACAAATAAACTTGAATTGAATTGAATTGAAAAATGGACATGTACACCACATGCTGCATCCGCAAAGCTAACAGCATTGTGGATGACCCCACACACCCCTCACACACTCTTCACCCTCCTGCCGTCTGGAAAAAGGTACGGAAGCATTCGGGCCCTCACGACCAGACTGTGTAACAGTTTCTTCCCACAAGCCATCAGACTCCTCAATAACTGAAACTGAACTGTACTGAGCACAACATACACACACATCATCTGTATGGACTGCACAGGCCTACACCAAATACACTTCCATTATACATACATCAACATGTTTACATGCTGTTTACATACATCAAACTGTTTACATGCTGTTTTGCACACTTTTTTGCTCTTTACACACACACTGTCCAACATTTCAGTCGTTTTGCACATATTGTACAATATTTCAGTTGTTTGCTGTTTTGCACAATACTATACATTATCTCAGGGACCTGCTGCTATGAAACTGTGTTCATTATAGTATTACTGCACGCAATATTGTTAAACACACAGTATTTACACTGGTCGGTCGGCACTGTTTCTGTTTATTGTCTTTTGTGTATTGTCTTTTTTGTATTTTATGTATTGTCTTGTAACTTTTTGTCTGCACTGTCTTTTGTCTTGCACTGTCTTGTTTGTCTTGTTTGTCTTGTCCTGCACTGTTTGCACCAGGTTGCACCGATGCACTTTATATGGCTAGGACTTACTTACAAGTCCTAGCCCTGTCTTTGTTTTATGTAGCACCACAATCCTGGAGAAAAGTCTCATTTCACAATGTACTGGAACAGCAATATACAGTATGTTTGAAATGACAATAAAAGCTTCTTGGTTTGACTTGACTTGACTATTTAAAGAGTTCTACAGAGCTTGAATAGAGAACTGAGTTTGTGGGGCTACAGGAAAGTGTGGAAGTGGTTTAGGTGGCAGTGTGCAGTGTTCAGACCGACGTCAGTCTGGCACGAAAAAGATGCTCTGTATGATCCTAAAAATATCTGTGTGGATTTCAAAATGAAGCCTGTTCTGATCGCAGTGTGTAAGTATAAATATAATTTGTTGTCGTTTTTACAACACAGATTGTGAATAAGATAGTTAACTTTCACTACCATTTTCTATTTGGAAGTTAATCCTAAATTCATTCTGTGTTTTTTTTGTTTGTTTGTTTGTTTTGTTTTCAGTTTTTATCAGTTTGTCCACCTCTTTTCAGGAAGGTAACATTCATTTTATCATTAGTTTTTTGTTACTTTGTTGAAGAATTATTTTATTAATCATCATATCTCTCTGAATTAAGTTTATAATGTGAAATTACTAAACAAATCTTTTTTTTCCGTAACTAGAAAGTCAGGGCCGTTTACATCCAGCGTATATTTACAATGGTGGAGTGACCAAAGTGAAGGAAAGTGAAAGCATCACCTTTAAGTGCTCAACTTTTAACATAACAGTAAATATAATAGAAATCCACATGTACCTCTTCAAAAATAGTGAGAGATTCATGATGAAGGATATTGAAAAAAAAGACGATACAACATTTCCCCTTACTAATCTTACTGTAGAACATTCTGGATTGTACACATGTCTTTACTCTGAAGAGAACCTTAATGTCCTTAAGACAAATGCAACAGGACACAACTCTGTCTCACTCGAGGTTTGGGGTAGGACACATTCCTGATTCTGTCTTTACATTCTCTTAGATCATATTTATGTGTATCTTTAATAATCGACATGCTTTGGTATTTAGGTAAAATATTACCAGCGAGGATTGAAAGTACAGAAACTTCAGTAAGAAAAGGAGAAACTCTGAAACTGACCTGCACCTTTACAAAAATTCTAAACTGTGCTCAAGTCTACGTTTATCTCTGTGTCAATGGGATCGGAAACAGCAAGAAGCAGGTGAACTGTAGCAACACGACCGTTTCCACAACATTTCACCTTATAGTCTCTGAAAACTCTGTGAACTACAGCTGTGTGTATTCAGTGTCTAACTACAATGTCAGTGAGGTGAGAAATACAGGAGAAAACAGCATCTTTGTCCATGGTAAGTGATTCCTCAGAATTTATAAAAAATAAAATAAAATACATATGTAAGATAAAAATGTAATAAAAAATGACCAAACTATGTATTTAAAATATTGATTTAATATTTAATGCATTTATTTTATTTATTTTTTTGTTTGTTTTATCAGTGGGTGATTTTTTTTATATCATGGTGTTGAAGAGAAATCTTCTCAGGCTGATCTTCTCAGTTGGAGTTCTGATGCTTGCGTGCTTCATTATTATTTTTGATTTCAAGACACGTATTCGTTCAGAAGAACCAGAACTGCAGACCTGATGTCTGGAACGGTGCTTTTTCTGTTTTTTCGTTTTTCTTTGTTCTTTCTTTCATGTAAAAAAATCAGTTCTATTAATAAACACTTCTCAACTAAAGGTTTTGAGTAATAATTTTTTTACAAAGATTAATTACCTGCAATTAGTAAACTAGCACCATAAACCTTTGACCAGAAGCTTTAAAGTTTTTGTTGGTGTTGTTAGTGTTTGTGGTACAACCTTAACATGGAACATTAACACCATAAGTTAAAGGAATTCCTCAGAAGAAACCTAAAGATTTAAGTTTTTTAAGAACTGAATGTGACCATAGTGTTGAGTTATACAGTAGAAATGAAATAATTTATAATCACACACTTTGGTGTTATCCAGATGAGGATGAGTCCGGTTCTTCTCATGGTTTCTTCCTCATATTGTCTCAGGGAGTTTTTCCTCCCCGATGTCCCCTCTGACTATAAGGCTAAATCTACATTAAGGTTTTTAACTTTAAAAATGTAAAAGTTTAAATTATTTTCATTCAGAATTTTTCTATACTTGTAAAGCTGCCTTGCAACAATATTCAATGTAAACAGATTTAATAAAGTTAAAAACAGGCTGAAATTTAAATACAATAAAATTAGTCAAAAATAGACAGAAGTCTGAAAACAGTACAACACAGACAATGAAAAAAACACACTAATCGAGATAAAAACCATGCTCAAACCATGAAATCAAAACAAAAGACTGTAGGGTGTAAATTGTGTGTGTGTGTGTGTGTGTGTGTGTGTGTGTGTGTGTGCATGTGTGTGTGTGTGTGTGCATGTGTGCATGTGTGTGTGCATGTGTGCATGTGTGCGTGCGTGTGCAGTCCCGTATTCGGCCCGCAAGGTGATTTGTTCTCAAGTAACCTAGTGTGAAAAACACATCTCTATAATAAATTTAGTTCAGTATGTCATGACACGAGTCTATTCCACTCAGCACAGAGCAGAAGCCACGTGATGTTAAGCGAATGGCACAAGAAGCCTCTCCTGTGATACATGATGACTAACAGGACATTTTTTCCTTCAGTTTTTTCACAAAAATTTTTTAGACACAATATTAACCCTATTCTACTACTCTAGCTCTACTTACTGTACAGTACACAAGCGAATCATCACTCTCACTCATGAATGACCTTAAAACGAGTAATCACACATCCCCCACAGCCCTGAACCTGCACCACTGTCTGTGTATATGTGACCTTTGATCCAAACTGGCCCAGTCTGACCCACTCCTCAACAGCACACACACTCAATGTGGATGATATTATCGTTTATTTTCTGCACACAGAGCAGTAAAAAGGAGAGAATAGTGAGTCTTTTCAGCCGGGATGCAGCTCCGTCCACAGCAGTTCTCTCTAACTCTGCTCTCAATATAACAAACAATTTACTCAATGTTGTATTTAACAAGACATAAAAATAAATCAAAATTCTGCAATGTCTTAAATTTAAATGTGATCGTATAGTGCATTTAACATTAATTATGAATATAAATCAAATTAGAACATTAGTACAGCATAACAGTTTCAATAAACATTTTCAAAACACAGGAAATACTATAAACAATTACCTGCACACAGAGCAGTAAAAAGGAGAGAGAATAGTGAGTCTTTTCAGCCGGGATGCAGCTCCGTCTACTCAAGAAAACATTGCACGCAGTTAGAGCACATGGGAAAATGGCGGACATTAGTGCATTCATGCAAACGGAAATAAAAGTATGAAAATTCCAAGAAACATATACAGAAAACACTCCAAAAATCAACCATTGCCCACTGTGTGCAATCTCTTACATGCATTGTCTAATATTCGAATATTAAACCAATATTTTATAACTCTTAGCACGGAGCTGCAAAAGAACCGACTCACCCACAGCAGTTCTCTCTAACTCTGCTGCAGATATTTCGAACTCAGCGCGCAATAGCGCCACCGGCGTGGCCAATAGGGTGCGCGATTACATTACAGCAGGATTTATTTAAAGAACCCTCTGTAATATTTATCCCGTTACATATAGACATGATTTCCCTGCTCCTGTGAAATCTAACAAATGTAATTTCTCTCATTAGAAAGCAACCTAAATGTTTGTCAATTATTGAGATGGCTGTTGTAGTTTAAATAGTCATGCTAAAATAATTTGACAAAAAATACCATGAAACCATGTTATTTTTCTTATCGTGAACATTTTTATTGTGTACACTTAAGTTTCTGTTAAAGTTTAATTCTAAATGAGTGTGATATGGCTCTCTGAGTTACACATTTGAATGTAGAAAATGTCTACTTAGGCGTCTTACAATGCACCGATGTTATGTAGTCCCAAAATATAACACAAGCATGTTAAACTGTAGGGAAAAAATCTTATTTACATCATAGGGGCCACTATATTGTAGTGTCATAACTCATACAGCACGCAATATCTCTCTGTTTATATCATGAACTGGCCCCATGACAAATTAATTGAATAGCCCTGGTGTAGTCCATGGTGGTCATGTTTTAGTGCCGGTGTGTTTGCTGGGAAATTACGTTTGTGGTTGAAAATAATGCAACAAAAAAAAGTTCAAGAAAAAGCATTCTTGCATTAAAGTTCAACATTCAACCTTTTTTCGATTCGCCAGGTATTTTCTAAGTTAATATAAATCGACAGAGATGTTTGAGATATAATGTTATTAATGTTTTGAGCAAAAGGCACATAGATAAAAGGGAAAGTGGATAGAATTGTTGAACTGAGATTAGGGTTAATAATGGATGTAGAGTACACTATGTGGTTAAACACATGACCATCACATCATGGGAATTTCCCATGAGGCATTGCTGCAAATCTGGAAGCACACAATTGTACATGATGTCTTTGAATGGTGTACATGTTCTACAATTTTCCTACAAACATGATCCATCATGACAGTGTACCTGTGCACAAAGCAAGCTCTATGATGACATGGTGTTGATGAAAAAGGCAAGGATTTATGTTGTTGTTGTTGTTGTTGTTGTTGTTGTCCAATTACTGTTGAAAATCTGCTATACAAGTGTTGCAGCATAAACATGGAGCTATAAAAGTGAAGGGTCTTATTTACAGAGATTTAAAACATTAATGCCCATCAACTTATATCATCATTTTACTTTTTTTTCTTTTCTTTTTTTTTTCTTAATGTATTTGGTGAATCTGGTTTTTAAACAATTTTTTCTTGAATGTTTTTTTCACACAGACTTTTATGTGTAAACTGTTCCTAATATTTTATTGAGTTTCTCTGCAGTACAGTTTCAAAGAAAATGGAACTGAAAAGTGAAAGTGTATTTCTGTATTCTGTTTTATTATTATTCGGTTTTATTTTTTTTTAAACAAGAAGTTGAACAAGAGATTAATCGAGCATTATAGCATCAATTTGTTTTACGTTTTTTAAATATTTCTCGCTATAATTAATATTTCTTGGGCAAACTCATCTGATACCATAGACAACCACAGAAGTAATAAGAAACAGTAATATTTATAGAGTTCTACAGAGCTTGAATTGAGAACTGAGTGTGTGTGAGGTTACTGGAAAGTGTGGAAGTGGTTTAGGTGGCAGTGTGCAGAGTTCAGACCGACGTCAGTCTGACATAAAAAAGACGCTCTGGTGTGTGATCATAAAAATATCTGTGTGGATTTCAAAATGAAGCCTGTTCTGATCGCAGTGTGTAAGTATAAATATACTTTGTTGTTGTTTTTACAACACAGATTGTTAATAAGATAGTTAACTTTCACTACCATTTTCAATTTGGAAGTTAATCCTAAATTCATTCTGTGTTTTTTTTTGTTTGTTTGTTTGTTTGTTCTGTTTTCAGTTTTTATCAATTTGTCCACCTCTATTCAGGAAGGTAACATTCATTTTATCATTAGTTTTTTGTTACTTTGTTGAAGAATTATTTTATTAATCATCATATCTCTCTGAATTAAGTTTATAATGTGAAATTACTAAGAAATCTTTTTTCCGTAACTAGAAAGTCAGGGCCGTTTACATCCAGCGTATATTTACAATGGTGGAGTGACCAAAGTGAAGGAAAGTGAAAGCATCACCTTTAAGTGCTCAACTTTTAATATAACAGTAAATATAACAGAAATCCACATGTACCTCTTCAAAAATAGTGAGAGATTCATGATGAAGGATATTGAAAAAAAAGACGATACAACATTTCCCCTTACTAATCTTACTGTAGAACATTCTGGATTGTACACATGTCTTTACTCTGAAAAGAAACTCAATGTCAGTAAGACAAATGCAACAGGACACAACTCTGTCTCACTCGACGTTTGGGGTAGGACACATTCCTGATTCTGTCTTTACATTCTCTTAGATCATATTTATGTGTATCTTTAATAATCGACATGCTTTGGTATTTAGGTAAAATATTACCAGCGAGAATTGAAAGTACAGAAACTTCAGTAACAAAAGGAGAAACAATGAAACTGACCTGCACCTTTACAAAAATTCAAAACTGTGCTCAAGTCTACGTTTATCTCTGTGTCAATGGGATCGGAAACAGCAAGAAGCAGGTGAACTGTAGCAACAGGAACATTTCCACAACATTTCACCTTATAGTCTCTGAAAACTCTGTGAACTACAGCTGTGTGTATTCAGTGTCTAACTACAATGTCAGTGAGGTGCGATATACAGGAGAAAACACCATCTTTGTTCAAGTACCTGGTAAGACAGATCTTATTTTCCCTGAGATATGACTGTGGTCTATTTCACACTATTAATTTTCTCTGTCGGTGAATGCTGTGTGATTTATATTCTACAGAAAAAGGTTTTGGTTTTTGGACTTTGATTATCGGTGTATCGGTTGCTGTGTCAGTGGTTCTGTTGGTTCTGTTGGGATTGTGCTACTGTCGAAACATTCTCTTTTTCAGTGAGTACATCATGAACGAGCTCTTCATTACAAACAAACATTTCATTTAACATTATTAACATTAAAAGTAATTTATTAAATCTGACTGAGGATAAATATTGAGTTCTGTGAAATGGTTAGTGTTGAACATGTTTCCCTCACAATTATTCATATTCAATTCAATTTAGTTGTATAGCGCTTTTAACACTTCACACTGTCTCAAAGCAGCTTTACAGGAGTACAGAAACAAAATCTAATTTTTAAGTTTAAAGTTTAAAATTAAGTTACTATTTATCTCTAGCATGTATGCATATTGAGCAAGCTTGAGGTGATGGTGGTGAGAAAAATCTCCCTTATGATAATGAGGAAGAAACCTTGAGAGGAACCAGACTCGGAAGAGAACCTCATACTCATTTGGGTAAAACTGGACAGGAAATAACATCAACGTAAATAATGTTCTTTCTACAACAGTTTGTAGTTGAGTGGAATTAAGCAACCAAGAGGTCCTGAGGAACTAACAGATCAGCATAATTTCCTAGCTCACCACAGACCCAGCACTAATTCTTTACTGCAGAAGTTTTCAAATGTTCAATGATGAAGACACGATTATAAAGCTGACCGAAACAACAGTAGTTCAGAACGCCGTCAATCCCCAGCAGAGTAAACACCAGGTGATGAGACTCCAACCAGTGATAGGGCTTCAGGATTGATTGATGAAGTGGATCCGGGAGAAGAAGCAATCAAACTAGGAACTCAGAACAGTGGGAGCTCAGGAGTGGCATGAGAGAGAGAGAGAGAGAGAGAGAGAGAGAGAGAGAGAGAGAGAGAGAGAGAGAGAGAGAGAGAATAATATTATCCATAATATTTTTATGTTCTGCTGCTTTTACTGCATTTGGTGCATCCAAATACAGAAAATGTAAACCTTTTTTGAAAAAAAAAAATAACAGTAAACAATATGAAGTTATTTTCATTTATTCATCAGCTATAAATATCTAAGTCATCCGTTATAAATGAGCAGTTACTGTATGAAGGTTTTTTTAGTGAGTGAACATATGGAGATTTACAACCAGGTCAATCATTGTCAGTATCATATCAATGCAGTGAAGCTACAGTATGTAAAAATAATGACGTATCTATTTTTGGGACGTTCACCAGCATGTGATGCTGTTATTCCACTTTAACTGTGGCTGCCTGAACTCGAGTCTCAGAGGCAGCACAAATTCTCTCTATTTTTGCCTCCAACTGTAAAGTGATGGCAAACAACCTTGACATAATGAGAGCTAAACAAATCTTTATATAATTATTTCTGATAATAATACATCTAAATTAAACAGCCAGTTAAGTTGTATTTAGTTAAGTGTGTGTACTGTAGCAGTGTGTGTATCAGTGAGGTGTACATGAACATTTAACTATATCAGATGTTTGTACATAACACAACATAACTTTCGCTTGCAATAATATTATCAAATGTGGTTATTCTAAAAATATCATTATAGTTTATTACATAAAAAATCTAATAGTAATTATATAAGCTAAACATAATTTCTACTGAAAGTGTTCTTTAAATTCAGAGAATTTTGCAATTAAATTTAGTCTATTATGAATTGTAATGGAATTTAATTAAATTTGATTTAAGAATTTCAATTTGGAAATTTGATTTAAATATTGGGATGCAACTTAAAGGATTTCCTGTGAGCAGTTACCTTACCACACATTAAGTACACTGATAAACTGATATTTAAATTTAGTTTACAATTGATTGAATTGGATTGAAATTTATTTCAGTTTGATTGAGAAATTCTTTTTAAACCTATTTGAGAAATCTTATTTTAATCAAAAGGAATTTTATTTGTATTTAGAAAATTTTTATTAAAACTTATAATGAAAAATGAAAATTTATTTGATTTTCAATTTTTTAAGTATTTTTTTGATTTTTTTAAAAAAAAATCATTTTTTTCATATTTATTTTAAAAAATATGGACGCAGCATTGCACATGATTTCATGTGAGCAATTAAAAACTACAGCTGTCTACTTGAAATTTTAGTCCTTTTATAATCTAATGAGATTTGGTACAAATTTTATTAGCATCCCACTCCTGCATTTTCCAATCTACTCAGTCATTAAGTCTTCCATCATTCTGCCTTTTCAGGGATGTGCCAAGATCCTGATGTAAGGTAAAACTATTTTAAATGGTTTTCAATCCTATACTGAGTTAAAGTGTTGTTTTATTAAACACATTATTGAATCAGTAAATAGGAATAAAACACTTTTCCTCTTTTCTCTCAGAAAAAATCCAAACAATGAGCATTTCTACCATGAGATCGCAACAGGTATTTCTCCCTGTTTTATCCACAACTATCACTTTTTCATTCTTATATCTAGGGATGTACCGATCCGATATTTTATCGACATTGTATCGACGCCGATCCAAGCATTTTGAGTGGATCGGGTATCGGTGGTGCGTGACCGATCCAAATCCGATACCCGTGGTCATGGGTATCGCACTTTTCAGAGCGCCGCCAGTCGAATCCTTTCCGCTTGAGGAATGCCCTAATATATTAAACTCCATTCCGCGTTTTACCTACAACATTGACCACGTGCCTGCTTCCTGAAATCCATGGGCGTCAGAACCATTATATGTGTGTGGGACAGGACACGCCCACTTTTTATTTGTTTCCGACGCCCATGTCCGTGGTGGTTGAATAATGTCAATTAACTAACTATTGCTTGAACTTATAAGAAAATTACACATATATTAAATTACATTAATGAAAATAAATATAATAAATATGTTGCACAACCGCCTGCGACAGACAGCAAGTTTAGCAGGCGTCCTTTCCATTTACCTCAGCGCGTTAAACATGTCACTCATTTGGGTGCAAGGTTTACTGTTCAATACAGTTTACATTGTGTTCCGAGTTCTAATATAAGATTCAGTTTAAAATATTGCCTTTTCTTCAGAAAATAATGTAATTTAATAATTGCAGTATATATGGTTTAGATTGTTATACCACTAACTGTTAAATGTTTGCTACTGCATTAATACTTTTTTTTAATTAAGGTTTCTTGTGTTTTAATTTTTCATTCAGTAATGGACATTTTTGTATTTCTTTGACAGAAACAAATAAATCTTAATAACTAAACGAGTTGTATACATTCTTTAGTTTTAAAGGTAGAAAAGAACACAGATATCGGATCGGTATCGGCCGATACTGGCAAACTCTGGTATCGGAATCGGAAGAGAAAAAATGGTATCGGTACATCCCTACTTATGTCATATGATTCCATACTCTCATATCTTTTTACACCTTTTAGACACTCCTGTAGATACATTCTACACTGTTGAAAATGGAGAGCTGTGAGTCTTTTTTTTCCCTAAACATCTTTCTTACAAATTTATATCATAAAATTAAAAAGCAAAATTTACAGAATAAAATTAAAAAGCAAAATGTATGTACAAATTGTGCTATTATTTATTTATTTATTTTTTATTAGACACTTTAGGGAAGGTCCGGTGGAAGATTTGGCTGACAACGTAAATAATCTATACAGCAAAGTACAAATGGTTGAAGGTAACAGCAGTTCATTCCATCCATCCATCTTCTACCGCTTACGCGACCCGACAGTTCAGTTCATTTCATTTTATTTTATATCAATGGTTCAAACAGGTATTTCTCCCTGTTTTATCCACCACTATCACTTTTTCATGCTTATATCATATTAATCCATACTCTCATATCTTTTTTTACACCTTTTATACACTCCTGTAGAAACACTCTGCATTGTTGAAAATGGAGTGCTGTGAGTCTTTTTTTTCCCCCTAAACATCTTTCTTACAAATTTACATCATAAAATTATGTATAAATTGTGCTATTATTATTTTTTTCTTTATTAGACACTTCAGTGAAGGTCCGGTGGAAGATTTGGCTGACAATGTAAATAATGCATACAGCACAGTACAAATGTTTGAAGGTAACAGCAGTTCATTTCATTTCATTTCATTTCATTTCAATGTTTCAAGTTTACAGAAATTTTAGATTAGATACCTATAAGGTAAGCAATAACTTTTTGGCCAACATGTCATAACTCTAACTGTATTATAAATGTATTATTTATGAGCGTGTTATAAATTTGCAAGTGTGAGTTCATGCTGGTATAAAAACAGGCTCATGCAAAGCAAACACATTTAAAGTAGGCAACTTACTTTCAAAACTTCGATCATTATTTACATTTGGAAAGTTCCTTGTATGCAAGCTCTGTAGATGAACTAATTATTCCAATTATCAAAAAGATCTTTGTGTACTTTAATATACCATAAACTAGTATTTACATCACTTGATTTAGTTATTTTTTATGACTTACTGTCTTCCAGTTCCTTCACAAGATGAACAACCTGCGGAGAAATTCGTGGACTCGTGAGTAATTTTCACTGACCCTTATGATTAACTTATTTTTTATTGTTGCTGTGTTTTTTTTAATTATCATTGTAATTCTCTGTAATGTTTCTAACAGAAATATAGATGCAGTCTGTTATGACACTGTAAAATCTCCATACGCTGCAATCCAGAAACGTAAAGGTAACGCAGGAGGTGATGGACATAATGTGCTTGTGCCTTGTAAAATATCGTCAGTGATGGCTGATTAAAACAGTCTTTCCTTCAGAAAAAACAGCAGATGAGCAGGCAATGCAAAGGTGAATGAAAACCTGAACACCAATGTGTATATAGCACTGATGGATTTTTTTCAAAATAATGTTAGAAATCCTTGTATTATGTACATTGCTTAACAATAGTTCAATATTATCTAATAATAATAATAATAATAATAATAATAATAATAATAATAATAATAATAATAATAATAATAATAATAATATATTTTAATTTCTTTATCAGCTAATTGGTTTATTTATTTATTTATTTTTATTTTTTTTATTTTTATTATTATTATTATTATTATTATTATTATTATTATTATTATTATTATTATTATTATTATTATTTCTAAATGTCACATAAATCTTGTGATTTTGCCCCTTAAATTTATTTAAAATTTACTTTTGGGATAAAAAAAAAGTGTAAAATCTGACACAAATCATATTTATGGAAACTACTGTATATATTTCATGGAAATAAGTGAATGTGACATTTTTTATATTTATGGGAGGAAAAACAACAGTCATTCTTAACACTTTTTACCATTAAATTCTAAAATCTTTGCAATATTAATAATAACTGAATGATTGTCTAGTCTGAGAAAGCTGACAGTCACATAGTTTAGGATGTTGATACTGTAGTATTTTAGACCAGTGTATACTTTTCACCCCTTTAACACATTGTCCTAAACAGAACAGAAAATGAAAAAGGGAAGACAGAATTTACTGTAGATGCCTGAGGTTTTTTTGTTGTTGCTTAATTTTAGCTTTAGTTATGAAACCAATGTGATCTGCAGAATGGAGAAGCACTGAGGTACAAAAGCCAGCAACCAAAACCACACAGGACATCAAACCGAAGACCAGTTAACCTTTCACACATACCCTTTTATAGTGAAAGCGTCTCTTTGTGAGAAATCGAGAAACGCTACGTTTCACATAAACAGGATGCATTATTCAAAACCACAACGTAGAGGAGTATTTTGTGTAGTAGATCTGTACTGAGTGCTGCTTTTTTTTAAGATTACACAGCAGATCATTGTTGTACCTCCCACCAAAGTACACCACCTTTAATATTTTATTCTGTAACTTTCATGATATAATTCATTTTTTCTTGGATTTCATGGCTTTGTAACTTATATAATTGACCATTAGACTAACTGAAATGTCATATGGAATAAAAAAGTCATTTGGATAAGGAAAACTTTACATTCTTCGTCTTTCATTCACTGCAAAAACGTCTTTCGTTCACTGCAAAAATATCTGAAATATAATCAATATAAGTATTTTATATTGTTTTCCTCTATAATATCCTCATCTGAAATTATTTAACATTTTTTCTCATTTTATTTCTATTAGCAGATCATCTGTTTATTTCAGAATAAAAGCATTGTTATCTGTCAGTAGAATAAAATCATGTAAAGCTTGAAATGAGCAGAAAATCATCACGGACGAATAGATAGATAGATAGATAGATAGATAGATAGATAGATAGATAGATAGATAGATAGATAGATAGATAGATAGATAGATAGATAGATAGATAGATAGATAGATAGATAGATAGATAGATAGATAGATAGATAGATAGATAGATAGATAGATAGATAGATAGATAGATAGATAGATAGATACTTTATAAAGCTTTATAAATTATACATTTCTCTTCATTTATATCCTAAGCACTAGGAATCACAGGCTAAAAAGAAAAAGAAACACTAGGCTAAGTGTTTGACCAAAAGGTGGCAGACTTTTTCCATATGACAGAAGGTCCTTAATCCTGATTGGCTGTCTGTTTGGCTTTGGGGGAGAAAAGACCCTTCGGGGGGAGATAAAAGAGCCTCTTTTGCAGAGTAGGAAGAGAAAGGAGAGAGGAGGAGGAGAATATCACAGCATGTATGTAATGTGTGTGAATGTGAAGCAGCAGGGAAACTCGGAACTACCAGGTGAGAGCGTGTGATGGGACGAGGAGGTGAGGAAACAGCAAATTTCTTTTTCAAAGTGCTTGTTATATGAGGAATGTAGGATGTTTCTGCACTTTCTTTGGAACTGAAATAGATTGGTGCGGTGATGTATTCACTTTATAGTAATATAGTAACATGCACTAAGAAATAATTAGAGTTGAGTTTCAAGATGTTGTATAAATTGTTTTATCATATAAAGTAATAATGTCATTTATAATAATAATGTAGTTGATCTTATTCAGTTGGGCAGATTAATAGCGTCACTGGAAGGCTGACGCTCTACAAGTGGTGACATGCTACGAGCTCAGATCTCATGTCCGGTTGTGCTCGCCTGCTTCTGTATCATCTGCTCCACCCTGGGTGAGTTCATGTCACATCGCTGAGATACGTTACCTTCTGTCTTGGTTCAACTGAAGAAGCGTCTGTAAAGGAACAAACATGAGACACGAGACAAGAATTTCACTTATCTTATACCCTGAGAAGAAAAACACTTGTTTCAACAAGTTTCAATCTTTACATACAAAAAAAAAATTCAAAACATAATTTAATTCTTAATTGTTTTTTTTTTAATATACACTTAAAACAAACAGGGAAAATAAGTGCTAGTTCAAGTGTTTCCAGAAGAAGTAGGTCTTCACCCATCATTTGAAGTCAGTGACTCAGCTGTTCGGACGTCTAGAGGAAGTTCATTCCACCACTTCGGTTCCAGACCAGAAATGAGTCTTGATATACAGTATACTTATCTCTTAGCCTGAGAGATGGAGGGACCAGTCGAACAGTGCTGGTAGATCTGAGGGAGTGAGGTGTAGTGTGAAGGAGTGAGGTGTAGTGTGAGGGAGTGAGGTGTAGTGTGAGGGAGTGAGGTGTAGTGTGAGGGAGTGAGGTGTAGTGTGAGGGAGTGAGGTGTAGTGTGAAGGAGTGAGTTGTAGTGTGAGGGAGTGAGGTGTAGTGTGAAGGAGTGAGGTGTAGTGTGAGGGAGTGAGGTGTAGTGTGAAGGAGTGAGGTGTAGTGTGAGGGAGTGAGGTGTAGTGTGAAGGAGTGAGGTGTAGTGTGAGGGAGTGAGGTGTAGTGTGAAGGAGTGAGGTGTAGTGTGAGGGAGTGACAAGAGCTTTGAGGTAAAAGGGAGCTGGTTCTTTGTAGGCAAGCATCAGTGGTTTAAATCCAGTAGAGGGAGCGCAGCAGCAGGGTGGTATGTGAGAACAGTGGGGTGGTAAATGAGAACAGTGGGGTGGTATGTGAGAACAGCGGGCAGGTATGTGAGAACAGCGGGGGGTATGTGAGAACAGCGGGGTGGTATGTGAGAACAGTGGGGTGGTATGTGAGAACAGCGGGGTGGTATGTGAGAACAGTGGGGTGTATGTGAGAACAGTGGGGTGGGTATGTGAGAACAGCGGGGTGGTATGTGAGAACAGTGGGGTGGTAAATGAGAACAGTGGGGTGGTAAATGAGAACAGTGGGGTGGTATGTGAGAACAGCGGGGTTGTATGTGAGAACAGTGGGGTGGTAAATGAGAACAGTGGGGTGGTATGTGAGAACAGTGGGGTGGTTTGTGATCACCGGGGGGGGGGTATGTGAGAACAGTGGGGTGGTAAATGAGAACAGCGGGGTGGTATGAGAACAGTGGGGTGGTATGTGAGAACAGTGGGGTGGTATGTGAGAACAGTGGGGTGGTATTTGAGAACAGTGGGGGGTATGTGAGAACAGTGGGGGGGTATGTGAGAACAGTGGGGTGGGTATGTGAGAACAGCGGGGTGGTATGTGAGAACAGTGGGGTGGTAAATGAAACAGTGGGGTGGTAAATGAGAACAGTGGGGTGGTAAATGAGAACAGTGGGGTGGTAAATGAGAACAGTGGGGTGGTATATGAGAACAGTGGGGTGGTATGTGAGAACAGAGGGGGGGTATATGAGAACAGTGGGGTGGTAAATGAGAACAGCGGGGTGGTATGAGAACAGTGGGGTGGTATGTGAGAACAGTGGGGTGGTATGTGAGAACAGTGGGGTGGTAAGTGAGAACAGTGGGGGGTATGTGAGAACAGTGGGGGGAGTGGTATGTGAGAACAGTGGGGTGGTATGTGAGAACAGTGGGGTGGTATGTGAGAACAGTGGGGTGGTATGTGAGAACAGTGGGGGGTATGTGAGAACAGCGGGGTGGTATGTGAGAACAGTGGGGTGGGTATGTGAGAACAGCGGGGTGGTATGTGAGAACAGTGGGGTGGTAAATGAAACAGTGGGGTGGTAAATGAGAACAGTGGGGTGGTAAATGAGAACAGTGGGGTGGTATGTGAGAACAGAGGGGTGGTATGTGAGAACAGAGGGGTGGTATGTGAGAACAGCGGGGGGTATGTGAGAACAGTGGGGTGTATGTGAGAACAGTGGGGTGGGTATGTGAGAACAGCGGGGTGGTATGTGAGAACAGTGGGGTGGTAAATGAGAACAGTGGGGTGGTAAATGAGAACAGTGGGGTGGTATGTGAGAACAGCGGGGTTGTATGTGAGAACAGTGGGGTGGTAAATGAGAACAGTGGGGTGGTATGTGAGAACAGTGGGGTGGTATGTGAGAACAGAGGGGGGGGGTATGTGAGAAAAGTGGGGTGGTAAATGAGAACAGCGGGGTGGTATGAGAACAGTGGGGTGGTATGTGAGAACAGTGGGGTGGTATGTGAGAACAGTGGGGTGGTATGTGAGAACAGTGGGGGGTATGTGAGAACAGTGGGGGGGGTATGTGAGAACAGTGGGGTGGGTATGTGAGAACAGCGGGGTGGTATGTGAGAACAGTGGGGTGGTAAATGAAACAGTGGGGTGGTAAATGAGAACAGTGGGGTGGTAAATGAGAACAGTGGGGTGGTAAATGAGAACAGTGGGGTGGTATATGAGAACAGTGGGGTGGTATGTGAGAACAGAGTGGGGGTATGAGAGAACAGAGGGGCGGTATATGAGAACAGAGGGGTGTTATGTGAGAACAGAGGGGGGTATGTGAGAACAGTGGGGTGGGTATGTGAGAACAGCGGGGGGTATGTGAGAACAGTGGGGTGGTATGTGAGAACAGTGGGGTGGGTATGTGAGAACAGCGGGGTGGTATGTGAGAACAGTGGGGTGGTAAATGAAACAGTGGGGTGGTAAATGAGAACAGTGGGGTGGTATATGAGAACAGTGGGGTGGTATGTGAGAACAGAGGGGGGGTATATGAGAACAGTGGGGTGGTATGTGAGAACAGAGGGGGGTATGTGAGAACAGCGGGGTGGGTATGTGAGAACAGCGGGGGGTATGTGAGAACAGTGGGGTGGTATGTGAGAACAGTGGGGTGGGTATGTGAGAACAGCGGGGTGGTATGTGAGAACAGTGGGGTGGTAATTGAAACAGTGGGGTGGTAATTGAGAACAGTGGGGTGGTATATGAGAACAGTGGGGTGGTATGTGAGAACAGGGGGGTGGTATATGAGAACAGTGGGGTGGTATGTGAGAACAGAGGGGGGTATGTGAGAACAGTTGGGTGGTATGTGAGAACAGTGGGGTGGGTATGTGAGAACAGCGGGGTGGTATGTGAGAACAGTGGGGTGGGTATGTGAGAACAGCGGGGTGGTATGTGAGAACAGTGGGGTGGTAAATGAAACAGTGGGGTGGTATGTGAGAACAGTGGGGGGGTATGTGAGAACAGTGGGGGGGGGGGGGTCTGTGAGACCAGTGGGGTGGTATGTGAGAACAGTGGGGTGGTATGTGAGAACAGTGGGGTGGTAAATGAGAACAGCGGGGTGGTATGTGAGAACAGTGGGGCGGTAAGTGAGAACAGCGGGGGGGGGTATGTGAGAACAGCGGGGGGGGTATGTGAGAACAGTGGGGGGGGGGTATGTGAGAACAGCGGGGGGGGGTATGTGAGAACAGTGGGGTGGTATGTGAGAACAGCGGGGGGGGGTATGTGAGAACAGTGGGGGGGTATGTGAGAACAGTGGGGGGGGGTATGTGAGAACAGTGGGGGGGTATGTGAGAACAGTGGGGGGGTATGTGAGAACAGTGGGGGGGTATGTGAGAACAGTGGGGGGGGTATGTGAGAACAGTGGGGGGGTATGTGAGAACAGTGGGGTGTCAGGTTGAAAACAAGTCATGCAGCTGCATTTTGGAACATTTGCAGAGGATGAATTGCGATGTACAATCATCAGCGCATTGCAAACTACACAAAGCCTTTCAAAACACACCATTTCACCCATTTCAGTATCAACCAGAAGATCATCTGTTCCTTTTTATGTCTGACTCCTTTCAAGGCTTTCTATCTTCCTCTTGGAGGGTTTTTCATGCCACTATCACATCTGGCTTTTTCATTATGGCTCCAAATCCACTTCCTGAAAAATTCTGCAAAGGGTCTTTGTGTCGGTGCCTGGTGTTAAAACAATGGATGCTAAACAAATACAATTAAACTGAACCAGAGTCGGTGTAACTACGTCATAGTAACATGAGCTTCGGCACACAGCTGCAAAGCAGAAGCAAAATTTTCAGTTCCATAAAATTTTTTAAAAATAAATAAATAAATAAATAAATAAATAAATAAATAAATAAATAAATAAATGGACCACAGTGCACCACTGTACAATGTAGTTTTGTAGCAACCTACAATCAAGGTTCAATTACTTAATATTTTAAGAGAAAATACCCAAAAGGCTGAGAGACGTTGGAGAACCTTTCCATTTTCTCCAACACTTTTATGGAGCTCTGAGATGTGTGAGCCTCTCAGAAACGTGTATATCAGCTATTTGTTTGTTTACTATGTAATCATTCTTACACAAATTCCATTAAATATTCCATAATGCTTCTGAATTAGATTCTTGGTAATATCACAAGCCTTATTAAATACTCGTTGAAGTGTTGTTACTGAATAGTGGAACCTCAAGGTGGAAGCAGTGACTCCGCTACGTGATGGCGGACACATCACACCGTCTTGTCTCACTTGTTTGTCATTGATTACTTTCCAGTTATAGCACAACCTGGAAATAATCAATGATTAGACAGTGTGATGCAACCAGACACCAAGCAGAGCTACTGTTCCAACAATAAAATATATTCACAAATGAGTTGCTTCTTAACATAGAATTCACTGAGTTGTACAGAATTTAGTCACTCATTACATACGGAAGTAAACAACGATCCTCCACCAAAACCAGATGTACAATTAGGGACAATGACTTTTCTGCCTTTAGTCTGTGTAATACCTCGGTTTTTGTTGCCCATAACATTTGCACAATTAGAGTCAAAAATATGATCGAACATCCCACTGTGTTATCAGATTTTAAATGTCACTTCCCCAGTTGTAGGTAAATGTCACCCCTCAGCCTACATTTCTTTCATAAAATGAAAAAAGCCTTGTCCAATGTACAGTATGTATAAGAAATGCTTGTAAACTTTTAGACAGAAATCAGTTGTATAATAACATTCAGTTTTGGTGGAAACTTAAATGCTATGTAGCCTGATTTCTTTATCATGGCTAATAGTGTGATAATATTTATATTACAAACAGTATATCATAGTTCTACATAATATAATATTGTTTAATTTTTTTTTTCATCTTGTTTAAAACAGAAATCTACTTTAATGGGGAAAAACATAACAATTAATTTTTATTCCTAATAGAAAAAAAAGAAAAGAAAAAAAAGATAATCCCTATCTGATAAAGTTAGGAATTAACAAAAATGTATGATTTTTTTTTGTAAATAAATAAATAAATAAAAAATCTTATACAATACATATACATATAAGTAACAATAAAAAAAAATACTTTCCACTAATAATCAAAGCCTCAAACATTGAAACTATTTTTCCAAATTTAAAAATCTTAATTTCACTCTTTGTAAATGAAATAGTGAGCACCAGAATGTTTTTTTCTTTTCTTTTCTTTCTTTGTTTTTTTTTTGTACAAGCAATATCATACGACAGCCGCTCATTAAACCATATCTAGACTTCCATCTATCATAAACCCTGCCTCATAACCAAATCTGTGCCTTCAGTAATGCACTTAATCTGACTAAATCTTGTTGAGCTTCCCACTGTAATTCATTGTGTAAGGGCAAAATTAGATTAGTGAGGACGCCACTAATGGAGGCTCTGGCTTTTTTTTTATCTCTGGCAGAGGAAAATTGGCCATATTAGTTCACAGTAACATGGATATATTTCCCATGTCCCCCTATAAAGTACAGCTGTTATTCTGCTTAGTCACGTTTTTACTGTTGTTTACCTTTGAAAGCTTTTTAAAGTCTGAACGTTTGCATTTGTGAAATTTTAGTTTATGATTACCAGGCAATGTAAAGAACAGTTCATGGAGGATAATTGCTGAGATACTAAAAGCTTGTGGGTAATTTGCATAATAGGGAGTTATTAAGCTTATGTTGAGTTTTAAATTCAAATACACTTGACATGATAGTCATGTTGTTTTGCCACAAATCCATACGCACCAATTCAAATCCAAAAGATTTTATAAATATTTTCCCCTTCTTTCTACAGCTAATTCTATATCTGTTGTACCTATTTGTATTCTAATTCTTTTTTTGACACGAAGAGTCCAAAAGCATTTTACTCTGTGTATAGCCGTGTTACTGTGTATAGTTGTGTAGGTGATGAGAAACATTTGAGTTTCATTTGATGAAGGAGTTATAAGAAAGGAACAATGAGAGGAATTAGATTCGAAAGGGAACCCATCATCATCATCATCATCATCATTTGGGAGACATCAGATAATGGGATTATTAAATCATTACAGACAGGAAAAGAAGGTGACTGATTCTGGACTAGTTTGGGAGACGGGCTTATAATCAGACGTTCGCTCATGAAGAAGAATTCGCTTTAAACTGTGTGTTGATGCTTCAATTCTAAATGTCACTTTTGTTCATGCAGGTTTCCAAACTCTTAGGGACTATTGTTTATTTTTTTAGCTTTATATATAATTTCACTGGATGTATGTGTATGTGATAAATAAAATTTGATTTGATTTGAATTTTTCTCTCATGTGGTGAAGATCTGAGCTTTTTGGATGCATGGTATGTCATCATACAGTACAAGAACGCCTGCGAACATTCTCGGTTTAACAGGATTTTATTCATGCAGGTTGGCACAAGATTTTATTCATGCAGGTTGGCACAAGATTTTATTCATGCAGGTTGGCACAAGATTTTATTCATGCAGGTTGGCATGTTTTATTCACGACATTCTCAGAGCAAGCACTCGCACCCCACAGTGAGCTAATTCCAGCCTTATGAAAGTCTGGATTTATATATCAGCACCATAATGACCCCTTCCTCTCCATCACAAGTATAGAAATAGTAGTTACAAAAGTATCGTGACAAGTTGAACCAATCACCTTTCTCAGCATGCATCACTCAGAGCTGCTAGCTTGATTCGGGTCGCAACATGTTGCGGTTTGAAGCAAGCCCTAGACTGCTGTTTTAAATAGGAGCTGGGATCAGTAGTCTAGACTTCTCTTGAGCTTGAAAACTGCTTTCACACTTCACCAAACAGTATAGTCTGTGCTTAAATGTTTCAAGAAATGCAAGTATGAAAACAGTATTCATGAAATTTTCAAATGAAGGGTGAGATTTTAAATCTCCAAGCAAAAACGTTTTGGTCATTATGTTGGGAAACATGCTCACAAATATACACCTTTTTTTTCTCTCAGCTTCCACCAAGATATCTTCGTATGCCAAATCTGAAGACAGGCTGTTGAATAATCTCTTTAAAAAATACCAGAAATGGGTGCGACCGGTGGAAAGACTGAATGGGACGGTGCGAGTCAAATTTGGATTGGCCATCTCTCAGCTGGTCGACGTGGTGAATACTGATTTACTTTGTAATGAAGATATTTTGTACTGTTTACTCATGGACAGGATTGCAGGAGATATTTTATCTCCAAAATGGTTTGTAGTATTGATTACTATATTGAGAATGTCAGCTGAAAAAGTGTAATTTAATATTTAAACACCTTCGTTCAAAGGATGAGAAGAACCAGCTGATGACCACCAATGTATGGATGAAGCAGGTAATGCTTTACATTAAATCTTTTCCAAACTCCAGGCACTATAATTCAGCTTGATGGAATTTTACCAGCAAGTCTCAATTTTAATGTTTTTGCTTTCCATCCTTATCCTCCTCCTCCTCTACCTCTTGTACGTCCGGCCCACATGTGCATTTTCCTGCCCTGACAGTTTTATGGGGATTGTATCTGGCCATTTCTGCTGGCGCTCCATTGTTCCCAGAGGGGTCAGGAGGTCGTAAGGATGCCTAGAGCAATTTCTTACAGGATTAGGAAAGAGAGGTTCTTTGGTTTATACATGGCTTAAGCGTTGATCCGTCAGAAAAGAGAAGCAGAATTAAAACGGGGGTGGAACTGTTTCTATCTGCTCTTGTAGCGCTCCAGCGAAGAACATCTCGGCATTGAGCTAGACGGTTTCCAGAAGTTATGACCCTCAGTAGACTGCATCAACAGATCGATAGAATAATAAAATCACCCTAAGCACTGATAACTGAAAGGTCCTCTCTTGTGAGTCTCAGACTGATCTAATATAATGTCTTGTGCTTAGGAATGGGTGGACACAAAGCTGCGATGGAACCCTAAGCACTACCAGGGTATCACGTATATCAGAGTGCCATCTGACTCCATATGGATTCCAGATATTGTGCTTTATGACAAGTATGTGCAATAGACTCACAATGAATTTGTGTCAAAATGTGCATAATTACAAAGAAATCGTGTGTATACACTTATAATATGCCACTGCAAGTGAATTTTGTGAGACAAAAATTGGCTTTTTACCAAAATATTTTTTACACTAATTGGACAAATTTTGAACTGTGAATTATTTTATAGCCACAAATCAGAACTGAAATCGCTCTAGTATTTGCCATGACAAATGTAACATAAGCCTAAACCATTCAACCATTCAACCATTCGGTCAGGTAATAAAGTTACGTTTATGTTTAAACGCTAATATAAAAGTGACATTTACCTAGACAGAGACACAGTTCAGTAAAGCTTGTAATTTTCATACTATGTGAACATTTTTCTTTTTCCAGGCTAGCACACATTTATTATTCAATCAATACTGTTTTTATTAAAGAAAGAAAAAAAAACAAAACAAAAAAAAACGGGTTGTTTTATCGACTGACCGATGACCTGTTACGTCTGCTGCCATTTTGTCTGGCATGTTTTCGTTATAATGTGCTGTCATGCGATATCAAATTACAGCTTCCAGATAAATCCAAGAAAGTCCAAGTAATAATTACGAGTCAGACAAATATATGAAAGTTTCTAGATTCTAGAAAGTTTCTGTAATAAGCTAATGATCCAAGGATGCTTTCACACCAGCAATCATCATGCTTTAAACATAATAACTTCATATTTCCTTCTTCATGGTGTTACTACATGATAAAGCTTGGGAAAGTAGGAAAGTTCAAAGAGGTTAAAAAGTACTAGGTTTAAATAAGGTATTAAATAATGCATGCTGTCGTAACTTTATAACCGTTTTTAAGTACATCACATTAAATACCTTATAACACTGGCTGCATTGACAGTGCAAACATAAGATTATTTGACTTAGGACTAATTAGGTAGCAGATATCTAGGTTAATAGTTATTATTAGCATTATTAGCATTATTATCTATACACTTTTCTGCAGTGAAGATAATTTGCAAGTCTGATCGAATGTCAATTAATGATGGAATAAATAATGAAACATGTTTTAATAGTGCAGACGGGCATTTTGAGGCCACGGCTACCAAAGCCATAGTGAAGCATGATGGCACCATCTCCTGGACACCACCCGCTAACTACAAATCAGCCTGCACTATTGACGTTACCTTCTTCCCCTTTGACCTTCAGAACTGCTCCATGAAGTTTGGCTCATGGACCTACGAAGGCTCACAGGTATTTTCATATATAAGTACGAGGTTATGGTAAGATGCAATGTGAAATTTATGAGTGAGATAAGATAATCCTTTATACGTCTCACAGTGGGGAACTTAGCGAGTTTACTGTTGCGATTTTTTACAGTTAGAATTGACTTGGAATTGAATTTTACTCTACAATATTCACACATGACAGAGCTGTAAATATCAGTGTTACCAAAATGTCTTATGAATGTAGATATAGTCAAGTAGTTAAATGAACTTATTCTTTACTTACAGGTGGACATACTCTTGGAGGATGTCCACGTGGACAAGCGAGACTACTTTGACAACGGTGAATGGGAGATTGTGAAAGCTACTGGAAGCCGTGGTTTGAGGATGGACATGACAGGCTTCTATCCCTTCATCACTTACTCTTTTATCATCCGGCGTCTTCCTCTGTTCTACACGCTCTTCCTTATCGTTCCCTGCATTGGTCTGTCCTTCTTGACTGTGCTGGTTTTCTACCTGCCCTCTAACTGTGGAGAGAAAATCGCTCTCTGTACTTCAGTTCTTGTCTCACTCACTGTGTTCCTCTTGGTGATAGAGGAGATCATCCCGTCATCCTCAAAGGTACTCTATGCTTCACATTCTAGGTTCAAGACCTGTCTAGAAGGTGGTATTTACGAGTTGAACGTGTAAGAATGCTACCACAAAGCCTTAGCCTAACCTTCACCCCCGTAACCTTTTTTGGATGGTACAAACTGGTACAAAGTTGTTACAAAATGTGACACCATGTTGTTTTGTTATATGTATATACTGAATTTTCTGTCCTTAGGTCATCCCACTGATCGGCGAGTATCTAGTCTTCACGATGATCTTTGTCACACTCTCCATCATCATCACAGTCTTTGCTATCAATATTCACCACCGTTCCTCCTCCACACATCACGACATGGCACCCTGGGTGCGCCGGGTCTTCCTGCACAGTCTCCCGAAGCTGCTTTGCATGCGCAGCCATGTGGACCGCTACGCAACAACAGGCGGTAATCATCGAGCTGGAGGTACAGCGGCGCTAAACTCTGGGAAGAGCTTAAAACAAGACAGCAGCCTTCTGCTAAACTCAGCAGCACACAACCTTCAAGCAGCACTGGACTCTATTCGATACATCACTCAGCATGTGGTAAAGGAGAATAAAGTCAGAGAGGTAAGAGGAGTGGCTCTCAGTGGGTTTCTCTTTCTGGGGAGTAAGTAATCTGTTGATGTGAGTGATGGCCCTTGTTGCGTACAGTAACATATTACTTTCCAACGTGTTCCAGGTTTTGTCTTCTTCCATTTGTGAGCTTGTTATCGAGAAAGATTGATGGCCTATAACTTGAAGCTAGTCAGTTAAGCGCATAAATAATTGCACAAATGAGTAGATTGCTATGTAGGGGGGTGGTCATTATACATCCTTAAGGAAATTTCTAAAGAAGAACATTCATATTCGTAAGAAAATATATTATTAAAGTCTGGTTAACGTGGGGGACACGGTAGCTTAGTGGTTAGCACATACGCCTCACACCTCCAGGGTTGGGGGTTCGATTCCCGCCTCCGCCTTGTGTGTGTGGAGTTTGCATGTTCTCCCCGTGCCTCGGGGGTTTCCTCCGGGTACTCCGGTTTCCTCCCCCGGTCCAAAGACATGCATGGTAGGTTGATTGGCATCTCTGGAAAATTGTCCGTAATGTGTGAATGAGTGTGTGTGTGTGCCCTGTGATGGGTTGGCACTCCGTCCAGGGTGTATCCTGCCTTGATGCCCTGATGACGCCTGAGGCACAGGCTCCCCGTGACCGAGGTAGTTCGGATAAGCGTTAGAAAATGAATGAATGAATGGTTAAAATCTTTATATTCTCTGTATGTTTAACATACAGAGGTGTGAGGTGAGTTATCTTGTATGATGGATTCATGCAGTTTTTTTATTTGGAACTTCACATACATGCCTTGTGTTTCTGATTCTAAAAAAGAGGTATGCCATTTGTGCATGTTAATTGACCCATTTTGTAAAAATCAACTTGTATTATCTCTTCACAGGTTGTTCAAGATTGGAATTTTGTGGCTCAAGTTCTAGACCGTGTCTTCCTGTGGGTCTTCTTGTCAGTATCTGTACTTGGTTCTGCTCTGCTATTCATACCTGTAATATACAAATGGGCTAAAATCGTTGTTCCAAATTATGGTGATAATTATGGTAACAACGGCTAAGCAGCCAAACTTACAATGGGGTGTATAGAACTCTTAATTTGTGAAAAAATGCGCAGGGATTTAAATATTTTGTCTTCTTTAGGACTGATTGATTGATTGATTGATTGATTGATTGATCCACATTATAATTAAACTATACCTAGCATTACACTGCCTTTCTTCAAAATGCAGCATCTACAGTATAAATAGTATTACAATTTTGGGAAATATTGCAATTAATAAAAAGATTTTTGCAATGTATTATTATTATTATTATTGATTTTAAGTACATAATTATTAAGTAATTAAATCATACTCAAATGCACAATTATATTTATTTAGTATATAAAAAAATGAATGATTTTTAATTTTATGATGTATTTCTTTTTTGTTTGTTAAACTAATTTCTGGTAAATGCTGTGTATTTGCTGATTTCTTTATTGAATTAAATTCTTTTGCGATGAAATTGAGATACTCAGTAACTAATTTCACTGTAATAGGCATTAGCCTCCATTTGAATAGGAGTTGCTGCAGAAAGGGTAAAACTGAGATAAAGATTAATCATAGTAGGTATTCTAGAAACTGTAAATATTAAATAGTTTAATTAGACAGGACATGGTGTAAAACCCCTTTTCAAGGCCATTTTTTTTTTGAAAACGAGGATGCTTACATTTCTTTGTGACGGGGGTTAAATTGAAAGAGATGGCTGAGGAAGGCAGGAAAGATGGCATCAATGTTTAAAAGAGGTTTCTTTAACTTTCCTGTTTCAGATGAGAATTCATAAATAATGTTTAGGTGAAAGACCAAAGACTGAACACCATTATCGCCAATAAGCAATCAATGAATACTTTGTTTTCATTGACCAATCACTGAACACCATATTCTTAATGAGCAATCAATGAATACTTTGTTTTCATTGACCAATCACTGAACACCATTATTCCCAATGACCAATCATTGAACACTATTGTTTTCAAAGACCAAACACTGAATGCCATTAATCCCAATGAGCAATCACTGAACATTATTTTCTTTGTTTACTTTGTTTTCAATAACCATTGACTCAACACCATTGTCCCCAATGACTAATCATTCAAATTTCCTACCTATGATTAATAAAGTTATATTTTATATGAATTTTAACCCTTTTTGTTCCATGTGACCAGTTTGTTCCTGATGTCATTTCACTAAACAGCATAGTACCCAGCAGCCAATCACATCAGTGTTACTTCCCAATGACCAATCACCGATCCCTGTTATTTTTCAGCAACCAATCACAGATCATCATAGTTTCCCAATTGCAATCGCATTGATTGATCATTGGGAAACTGTGATGATCTGTGATTGTTTGCTGAATATATACAGCAATAAAAATGACGTATTCCATCCAAATCCATTTATTTCATGACTGTTTCCTGACTCATCACTCCCACGGCTTCGTTTTGTCTGCATTCTTGATAGATTTTATAGTACATCGCACTCCTGTTTTTTTTTTTAAAATCCCGATAACGCCAAAGCCATCTGTGTCCAGGAGTCCAAGAGAGCAAAACCGTCCATGCTGTCTGAGTCACTCTTTCTTCTGTTAATCACAGCGACACTAGCCTTCATGGACATCTGTGTTTTCATGCATGCACAAGGACACATGTACGTTACACAGCCACATGATACAGCATGAGCAGCAGTTTGATATTTATTTTGTATATAGTATTTTGCAAACAGATCCATAAATACCATGAATAAATGATAGAGAAAATGACTGTCTGACTACTTTTAAATCATGTCTTCTTAAAACTCAATTCAATTAAATTAGCATTCTATGGTCAATTTTAAACTATTTAATGTCAATAACTGTTGTTTGTTGTATTGTTGTATTGACTTTATCATCACCACTGGACTGTACGGTGTCCTTGAGTGCCCTGAAAGGCGCCTTTAAATAAAATGTATTATTATCATTATCATTAATATTATTATACGCTTATTAGAAATCTAATTTTTATCAGAAACTAGTTCTTAATTGAAAACGTTTTAATATTTACATAATCATGACGATATATACATATGCAAATTAGTCTATTACGTAATCTAGCGACTTTTTTTTTTTTTTTTACCTAATTTCTCCTGAAAAGAGTTGTTGGTTTAAAGTAAACACCGCCTCCTCGGTCACGATACACACTTGATGAAAACACTGGACACAACAACAACACAACAGAGTCGGAACACACAACACAATAAGGACAAACTGACCTCGTCATAACAAGTAAGTAGTCTGTATTTAACAGAATATTACCAATACTAGACATCATTAACGCTGTTTTTCTGGGTTTAGCTTCTTACCTGGACTTCGACAGGCTTTGTCGTCTTAATAAAAGAAACGAACAGCCTTCTCGTTTTAAACATGCATTTTTATTAGTTATTTATAACGAGTCACTTTCTATGTTTAGCTCTCAATGTATATGCAAATACGGCAGGATTTAACAGAGAAACCCTGATTCAGGCGGTGTCTTCTGAATAGATCATAACAGACAGGGTTGCCAGGTCTCGACAAAAAATCCATAACTTCTATAATATTCTGAAAATATATATATATATATATATGTATATTTTTCTTTTATCAGTCTTTGTATATTTAAACACTTAACTCGTTGATGTTAGGGATATTATCCGATTTATATACATTTAGTTGTAATTTGCAGGAGACCATAAACCTTTAGCTGTTATAATGTCTGAATTTTGCAGACAAAGTGCACACCTGGCAACCCTCACTATACTCTGTAGAGTCAGAATGAATGCTCAGAGTTCCACATTTCCTCTCTGTGTTTCCTTCCATCTCCCACAAACATGTCTGTAAATGGCTTGCCACTGCTGAATAATTCCTATGTGTGAATCTGTGTGTGAAGTGTGTGCATGGTGACCTATGATGATTTGGCATCCCAGTCCCTGAACTCTACTCTAGGTACATCCTGATCCTCAACACTTTAAAGCTGTTAAAGGTGATTAATAATCTACTGCATTTAGATGTTAGATAGATGTTAATAATCTACTGCATTTAGATGTTAGATAGATGTTTGAAGTTGTGTTATTTCAGTCCTTCACACCTTCACAAAAGGGGTCATACAGTGGAAAAGGGTATGTGCAGTGCCAGGACATTTCTGTTTCTAGTTCCTATATATAAAACAGGAAGTGGTTCAGTCAACATGTTTCTGTTTATCTGCTGTTGTTGTTTTTTTTTTTTTTTCTGTCTCTCTCACTTTCATTGTTCGAAATTCTGGTGCTTATTCTTGTTAAACATAAATTGAGAATTTATTTTACATGAACAAACTACCACCAAATGTCAAACCAATGTCAGTTTACCTTGACAGTAAGCGAGGGCACTGCATCAGCACGAATCATATCAGAGGTGAAAATGCAGCGGAGATGAGACCACTGGGCAATATATATATATATATATATATATATATATATATATATATATATATATATATATATATATATATATATATATATACATTTTTTTTTTTACTAATGCCCAGGAGGGTCAGTATTAAAGTGTTTAAAACACCTACAACAACTGTCAATCATTCCAGTTTTATATGTCAATTGGCTCATCTGAAAAAAGGTGAGTGCTCTTCTGGCATATTTTTGATTGACAGCTCATCCTCATGTACTCTGGTATTAAAATGCAGAGCTGCTATTCAAAATGCATGAAGGTTTGAAGGTCTGGATATTTGCTTTAAAAACATCTCATGTACAAAGTTTCTTTATTTAGAAAAACCCCATGTAATAATGCTGCAACCGTCACCATGCCAACAAACAAAAGGACCGAATTCACCGAAATGATGAATCTATTGATCACCTCCAAGCCCACGGAGCATTTCAGTATCAGAGCTGACAGGCGCATTACTTTCTGGAAATGTCAGCCTCGCTGAGTGTGTGATCTGCTTCCTAATGGCAGTTGTGTCAGCAGTTAAAGTCAAATAGACTTTGCTTTTCTACAAACGCACATACAGGTCTGTGAAAAAGTGTATAGAGTTTTATATAAGGACTGAGACCACATTGCAAATCTGTGGGGGGGTTTTTTCATGTGAAGGTGGGAATACACAGAATATTTTGGAAATTTGAAATACTTCAAACAAATAAAAGTAAATATTTAATATGCATGTAATATGTAATCATTTCATGGTCTCTATCTTATTAGAAGCAAATGTGCGACATTAACTACGTGAACTGCTTTGTACAAAAGCCCAGATGTCTAATCTCTTCTGTTAAAGTGTGTGTTCAGTAGAAGTGTGATGGATTTGATCATGTGGAATACATCCTGGAAGAAATCCGTGGAATTAGTTCAGAACTTCTACCTACTATGTAATGAAAGTTGTATTAAATTAGAAAAGAATGCAAGATTTTTTTTTATTGACTGTATGCAAAAATTTGTTTGCAAAAATTCTTGTACCCCATATTTTTATTCATTAATTATTTTGAACATATGAAAGGATTTTCATATATATATATATATATATATATATATATATATATATATATATATATATATATATATATATATATATATATTACTAATTTCTCGAGTAAGCCGTATCACACCCAACACTGAGAACATTATCCTGGTCAGGTGGATGTAGAACCCATCCTAGGAACATCGGGACTATGAAAAAAGAAAGGAGCCAATCTATCGCACTCACACACACATACACACCACACGTATTCACACCTGGGTGCAATTTAAACTCACCAATCCACCTACTGCCATGTTTATGTGAGGTGTTAGGAAACTGGAGAACCTGTAGGACCAGAGCGGATAAATCAGAACGTCTAGAAAAAGCCTGTTCATAATAAACACTAAGGTAGACACAGGGGCTTAGAAGTAAAACATAAATAAAGCAAGGAAGCGAAAACAATAAGCTAGACTGAGCACTAGGAAGAAGAAAACAAAACAACGGAGGGACTAAGCACTAGAAATCAACAAACAGACGATTTCCCGAGGGACAGACGAGGACAGAATTTTAGGCAGGCTAGAGAAATTAATGAGAGCTCACGAGACAAGACGCAGGTGCAGAAATCAACCAGTGAGTGTGAACCCGGGCGAGGCTCGAGCTGAGGGGAAACCAGGAAGTGTGAAAACAAGATCATCTTGTTTTATGAATCATAAAGACTCACAAAAGCCCAGCTGTGGTTTTGCCTTCTTTATGTAATAGAGCAGACAGAAAGTCACCTTTTTAGTAATGAATTCGGAAACAAATATCTTTCTTTGTTTACGTTAAAATTCTGCTTCTTATGAACAAATGAAACTTTTTGACATGCTGTTTAATTCCAGTGTGTATGTTCAGAAGGAGTCCGTAGTGACGGTCCTTTGTAACAGACACCATCAGGACAGAAGGCTTTGTAGGCTTTGGTGTTTTTCCCCTATTTCTTTTTAACATGACAAGCTGCCATTTTTGTTTGTTTGTTTTTGTTTTATTACCTTCAAGAGAGAAAAAAAAGAACTTGTTTACTGGACGTCGACTTTAAACGGATAAAAAGTATATGGCCTCATTCTTTAAGAAATTGATTATTTTTAAAAATAAATAGCTTTTTGAAAATGGCTGTGGGATTAGATGACACTTTGGGACATGCAGTTATAGGAAAATATTTTTATTGGAATACTTGAAATTTATTTGGACTAAAACCTTATTTTGTCCTTCGTTTTCAGTTTTGAGAGATTGATACGACGATGACTAAAAAGACGTCTGCCGCCATTTGGAAAATCATCATCACCCTGACCTTGGCTGGCTCTATCCACTGCGGTAAGGTCCTGGTGTTCCCTCATGATGGCAGCCACTGGGTTAACATGAATATATTGATACAAGAGTTGCACAACCGAGGTCACAATGTCACGGTCATCAGAGCAGCTGACAGCTGGTACATCAAAGAGCAATCACCCTACTACCACTCCATAACCATCGACTTCTCAGTGGGGGTAGACAAAGCTTTCTTCCGCACCTTCGTCTCCAGGCAGCTAGAGGTTCGGCGAGAAGGAAAACCCTTTTGGACCAGAATCAGTCTGGACATGGAGATGTCAGCCATGTTTTCCGAAATGCACAGAAAGATGTGCGAAATGGTCATCTGTATAATCGAGGATCAAAAACTGATCAAGTCCATCAGAGAAACAGATTATGACGTGATGCTGACGGACCCTGCGAACGGCGGAGGAGTCGTGCTTGCGCATTTTCTGAACCTCCCGCTGGTTTTTAATGTCCGTTGGACAGTGCACGGAGAGGCGCATTTTGCGATCGCGCCCTCGCCTGCGTCGTTCGTTCCCTTTCCTTTATCCATGTTAACAGATAAGATGACGTTTTTTCAAAGGGTATATAACGTACTTTTCCATCTCAGACTCTACTTTTACAAGGGAATTGTAGGTCCTCATTACAGAGCTTTGTGTAAACGCTACTTTGGTCCAGATGTAGATTATTTTGAATTGTTCCAGGCAGCTGATATCTGGCTTATGAGAGTCGATTTCGTCTTTGAGTTCCCTCGCCCTACAATGCCCAACGTTGTTTACATGAGTTGCTTCCAATGCAAACCAGCGAAAGCCCTCCCTGATGATTTACAAGACTTTGCAGAAAGTTCCGGAGAGCACGGCATTGTCGTTGTGTCATTAGGAACGCTGATCGGAAAGCTCCCAGATGATATAACCAACGAAATGGCCGCCGCTCTCGCAAAGCTCCCTCAAAAAGTGATCTGGCGATACACAGGAAAGAAACCATCCACTCTCGGGAACAACACGTTACTTAGGGACTGGTTGCCACAGAACGATCTTCTCGGACATCCCAAGACGAAGCTTTTCGTGAGCCACGGCGGAACAAACGGGATTTTGGAAGCTATTTATCACGGTACTCCAATCGTTGGCCTACCTCTGGTTTTTGATCAACAAGACAATCTGTCGAGGATGAAAGGAAAAGGTGTAGCACAGGTCATAGATATAGCTACGCTAAATCAGAACATGTTTCTTGAGGCTATACAGGAGGTCATAAACGAGCCGACCTACGGTATAAACATGAAGAGGCTGTCCCGGCTTAGCAGAGACACACCCATAGAACCTCTGGACAACGCCATGTTCTGGATTGAGTTTGTTATGAGACACAGAGGTGCTGCTCATCTGCGGACCGAGTCATACAAAATGCCTTGGTATGCTTACCACAGTGTCGATGTTGTAGTGTTTTTGCTGTCAGTTGCATCAGGTACAGTCTTCTTAATCTTTGCTCTAGTCCAATACGTATGCTGCAGGTCATGTAGGAAGAAACGAGTAAAACAAGACTGATGATACACTGCCTAACACCTGATTTTCAGATCCCACCGTATACCAAAATGCACAGCCTACAATTTGTCAATCAGTACCTCATTTGATTAAGCGGTAAAAATCTACTCAGTCTTGTTTAAGTCAAGTGAAGAGATAAATAAACTAAGGAAACTTACTTATCTGAATTCAAGAATAAAATGATATTGGAATTAACTGTGTACATCTTTTTATTAGCAATTTTATGCCAAATCAGTATCAACGGGTCATGAGTGCTCAAGGCTCATTGGAGGCTAATGCAACATTGTTAGCTACCGTTTTCTAGCTGACTGACATTGGCGAATCCATCACTTAATCAAAGTGACATAGGTGTATGTAACAAATGTAAAGTACCAACTGAAATTATGCTGGTAAACTGCAGTCAGCATTTAAACTCAAAATGCTTCTCTAGCTGATTTGCATCTAGCTCTGGGCACCTGCATTAAGTTACCCAGAGAAGTGTGTTTATATGACCCGCTTGCTCTGTCGGTGGAACTCATTTACAAAGGAGTGAATGCCTAACTGTATCAAGCTGCTCCCAGTGTTAACTAAGGACATAGTCAATAAATTATGTGGAAATTTAGCCGCCGTTAGCTGATACCGTTATCCGATTGAACAATCACGATCGTCGTTGCTTGTCCGCCCATACGCTTCTTTTTTCTTTGTAATAAACTCTCTCAAGACTTAAAGATAATAAAAGCCATTCACACAAACAATAAACAATAAAAGTCTGTTTCCTGACTCTATTTTTTTCTACTTGCCTGTGATTACTGTAGCCATGACCAAGGTTGACTACTTTCTATTATTCTATTTTTTGATATAATGTTAGTGATATAATGATATCTGTTATATGATATGATTCATTCGGCAGCTTCTAGCATCTTTTTAAGCATGTATTAGCTCCTATCCAAAAATAGTGATATTTGGCAGCAAACTGAGACACAACGCCAAGCCTCTGTGAGAGAAGCATCAGCTGCAGAAGCATGGCATTCTCTTCACTCAGGCCGTCACTGCCAAGTACTGCAGGATGAGCCACACCACAGTGGGCATGAAGCTGGAGCCGGGCGTGTTCTGGAGAAAGGAAGCCTGGCAGCCCTGCATGAGCACATAGGCCATGATGTCTGGAATGCTGTGGGATGATGATGAATAAGACTAAGGAAAATGACTGGTTCCACACTGGACTGATTTGACACGTAAACTCCAGCTACATCGTATTCTCTCTCCAGACTTGTGAGAAGATGAAGCCGAAAGCCTGGGCCTTTAGAAGCTCGTTTCAGTTCATTTATCAACCAGGTTACATCGCTTTCTGCTTCCTATGCCAATCCCAAACTAATTGCATTAAAAGATGTTAAAAAACACAACAACAATAGCATCGCTTTGCAATGGACACATTTTCAGTTAAGTTCCTATTGGTAAGGTTGCCGTGTTAACCTCGTCCGTCTGTTGTCGTAGTGGGCGGAGCTTAACGTGAAGAGAAAAACATTTTGCATTTCCACTGAATGAGCAAACATTGCTGTATTACTGTAGTATAGAATGTACTGTATAATCATAAAGGTATGTAATAATATAGCATTTTAATACAGATTTCAAGAATGAAGGATATATATTGCATTGTAATTCATTTGTAATACATACAGTGGCAGCTGGTACAGAGTTGAAAGAGAGTCAAAGATGAAAAGACACTTTGTTTATGGCATTTACATCAGATTATCCGGAATCTTGGGCACCAGCAACACCACCTCCAATGGCTGCAGAGAAAAAAATACACAGAATGCACTGAAGACTTGAGGCTGATTTCCAGGAGTGAGCCTGGAGCCTAGACTTAAGCAGTTTATTAGTGATTTTTCAGCCCAGCTCACTAACACTTTATCAGCAGTGATCCAAAATGCACATGTCAAATACAGCAGCATATTCTGTGCATTATTTACTTTTGTTTCTTCACTTAGTTAACTAGGTTATATTTTAAAGAAATTTGCCACACGGTGTCCAAAGCAATCTGTACAAAATGATAAATAACAAACCTGTTCTGTTTAAAATGGCTGGTATTCAGCAGAAACACAGAGAGCGTAACGGAATTGGCGATATAATGATATAATAACTATCCTTAATCCTGATGGTTTCATTGTCAAGTTCATAAGAGAGCCTCACGTCTATCTAACACGACCAGCCGGCACTGAATGTTCACGATCAGGAGTACAATTTATTTCCATATGTACCACGGCCTGTTCGTTTTAACACACTGACATTTCTAACGTTTCCAACCAATCACGTGTAAAGGATTTAGCTTGGCAAAACATTACATAATTTATCATTGATCTGCAGGTATAATCATTACATTTTAATTCTTTTTAAGTTAATTAACTCTTCACTTCATCTGTCTCGTCACAGATTACATACCTTAAGGCCTTAATGCCTTAGTGACCCATTTTTACCCACATTAGCAAAGTGCGATATTTACGCTTGTCCACCAGGTGGCGTATTACGAATGTAAAAGCTATAATGCATGAAACAAGACTGACTGGGAGCCATGACAGGGGAATACTAACACGATTTGAACATATTTAATGTCATTTTCGCCTTCATAATTCACTCACAGCTCATTACACACATCTTTAAGGTCATCTGTAGAAGGCAGGGTGTGAGATGACACCCAAAATGTCCATGCAACATTCAATACAGCCCAAAATCTACAGAGTACAACAGGGTCACCTTGATCATGGGCCTGTATGGAAATCTCCACATCATCATTCGTGTAGAGATTTATTCTGTTTTTCAATGGAATACATTTCCGAGCAGTTTACACAGTATACATATAATATTTTTATTAAATGTAAACCATTTTTATTAAATGTGTCCATCAGTTTCACCTTTTTGTACACAAATGCAAAATAAGAATATTAGAAAAGCAATAGTTTGTTAAGTGAAAAGAAAAGAAAAGAAAAGAAAAGGAAAAAAAGCGACTATTGTGTGTAATTGAGATATAATCGAACCCAAGGCAGGCTGATTTGCGCGCAGGTCCTTGTGCGTAAAATGGGCGCAGAGTTTACGCGCTCAAATCACGCTGCGTGTTGAGTGGGACACACGCGCTCTCTCTCTCTCTTACACACACACACACACACACACACACACACACACACACACACACACACACACACACACACACACACACACACACACACACGCACTGACAGACTGACATCCGAAAGCTTTTCCTTCCACTGCAATGCCGTGAGTGACTCGATCTCAAATGGCTCGCTATCCGCTTCCATGCGCATCTTCCATCAGGAGCCGCATCGCTTGAATCCGGCGCTTATTTGGCTAATCGACGTTGGACCGGGTGTTTTTGGCCCTCATCTACGGTCGCATTTGCGCATCCTCATCCTCATCGGTGCCCTATAAGATCCGCTCACTTCATCCTCGACCCCTAAAAGATTATTTGCACAGAAATGTGTCCGTGTGCGACGATGCTGGCGACCGCTGTGTTTCTCGGAAATGTGATGCTACAATATGTGTCGTCTCAAAACGGTAAGGAATAAAAGGATGCTTTCCAGGAGGATAAAACAGTGCACATCTTATTCCTAGGCTCAATATGTAAAGGTTACTGTACCATCCTCTGTGGCTTCGAGCTCTGATTGCATACCCATATCATTCTTTTTGGATTTTTCTTTCCATTAGATCTTCATGCACTTTATTATTATTATTATTATTATTATTATTATTATTATTATTATTATAATTTTTTTCATCTTTAAATGAAGATCCGACTTATTGGGAATTAACTCATTATAGACAGTTAAACAGGGCCAGAGAGAAATCCCTATTCTGTGCACTATTATTTCCACTTTATACAGCTATGTGCACGAGCTAGTGGAACAAATGCCATGTTGTCTTAAATTAATTGCATTCGAGTGTGCATCAGTGGAATCGATTCGGAATCCCTGTTCTCCTTAATGCGTGTGTTTACACTGAGCCGCATTCGTTTGTGTGCATGTGCACTTAAGTTTATGGAGATTTTTTTTTCTCCCTCAACACACTAGTGTATTACTAGAGAACACTGTTCATGCTGGGATATTTCCTAAAATACTAAAGCAAATGGGATTAAATCTGGTTTTGTCTCTGTTCTTGTAAAAAAGATTGGCAGGATTGTTAGCAATACTGTATTTCAGGTGGTTTTTCCACAGATCGATGACCGTTAAACTGTTGGACAGTAGGAACTGTAGGATCTCCAGCATCTTCACCGAGCGTTAGTCAAAGGCAAAGTCTTTTATTTGTCGTTTGCACGGCTGACACGTGGAAAAACTGCAATTCTTGTAGGAGCTCCGCTAACAGATACTGGATATACACAAATACAAAAATTTCAATTGTATAGTATACTCTAAAAATAAAATAATAAATAAATAAATAAAAAGCAAAGTGTTAGTGTGAAAGCATGCCTGGATAAGAATGCTCAGCCATCAATTAACCAGCTGGGATCGATAAACCATGCTATAATTTGGGAATGAATTGAAATAATTTGCATAATATTTTTTTGTACATAACTTCATTTTATTTTTATTTGACTATTTCAAACTTCTCCTAAATGTATATATTGTGATCTGTTTTCATTTTATTACACATTATTGTCATTTGTGTGGCATCATTTTCTTCTTTTATTTTACCCTATGCTTTCCTATGACATTATTCCATTCCAACATGTCAGTTTTAAATGACTTAATCATACCACACTTTGAAGTCCCACATGTATGCTCTATAGATTTTGACATTAATATTATTTATTATAATTTATCAGAATAAATAAATTATTCTAATGTATTGTAACTATTCAGACTGTCTCAAGATGACTTACTTGAGCGTCTGGAGTGTTGCGATTGTAAAGCTGACCCGATCTGGTCTGTTACACATGAGCTGAGATATGCAGTGTGGGTAGAGTGATCCTATTACGCACCCTCGTGAATCGTACATGACATACAGTTTTAATTTCTATCCACGTTTCAGATTGTCATGCGTGTGTGTGTGTGTGTGTGTGTGTGTGTGTGTGGCAGCTGTGATGTTGGCTGTCTCATTCCTTCCCCACAAACGATTATCAACTGAGAGGCCTATTAATAAAACAGCTTTGCTGCAGAATTAAGCTGGTTGTAGAAAATGGTTTAATCAGCGTGTGTGGGGCGGGGGGAAGTCGTGTGAGGGCTGTTCCACTCGATGTGCGTGGACGGCCCTCAGAGGGCCAGATTCAGCAACAGATATCTGCAGGACTGTAAATAGCTTTGGTCCATCTCGCCGCATGTTTCTATTCTTAGAACAGAGACACGGGAGCGCAGGACTGTGGCTCCACAAATTTCTTCGGTGAAAGCGTGTCCATTAAATGTTAATAGACCGTGTTGCATGCCTTTCTGCCTGATCTTCAGCAAACAATGAATCTCAAAACATGAGGCCTGTGTGTCAGAAATAAAGGATTACTCCTATCCAAACTCTGGGTACTTAGTGTCACCTTGGGCTACGTCCATCAGTTTCCCTATTTTTATTTTTCTACACATTCACAAGCCTTACTGGAACATGGCTAAATATAACAGGATTTGACAATTTTTTCCCCCCAAAGCAACAACCTTGAAAGGAAAAAAAAGCATGTATGGCAGTGGCAAATTTACTATTTTATTTACAAATGTATTGCCAGGCTTAAATAAGATCGTACCTAGTGTTCCTGCTTGAGATTTACATCATTACTAAAGATAGGCATGATTTTCAGGGATGCCACTATTCGTATTTGCAGCTCAGGTGATTACAGGTCTCTGTGCCTAATCAGCGATGCACATCAATCTGAGTCGTCAGTCACGATCTGGGAACTGAATGCAGCAGGATTTTAAAATATCCTAAACCTTTCGCTTCTCGAAATGTACTCGCAGCTGTAGCGCTAAAGCCTGTGCGCCTTTGCGTTCATGCGATTATCCAATCGGCCGATCGTGTTGCATCATGGATGAAACCAGGCAGATGCAGGTCAGGATGCAAGATTTACCGAAAGCTGGATGGTTGTGTGTGTATGTATGTATGTATATATATATATATATATATATATATATATATATATATATATATATATATATTATATATATATATATATCACCTTTCGTGACTTTTTTAAATGTTCAATAAACTGTCCAGTTTATGAATCTGTGCACACTGTACCCTCAGAGTCCCGAGACCAGTGTAATGCTCTGCTCTTATAGCTCGTCCTCTTCAAGGTTCAATGTGCTTTTCTGCTCACCATGGTTGTAAAGAGTGGCTATTAGGGATGTGGTAGCCTAGTGGTTAAGGTGTTGAGCTACGAATCGGAAGGTCGTGAGTTCGATTCCTACATCCACCAATTGCTCAGTTGTATGAAAAAATGAGATAAGGGTCCCTCTGGAAAAGGGTGTCTGCTAAATGCTGCAAATGTAAATATTTGACTGATTATAGCGCTCAATCCAATCTGGCTGTTCTACTTTGCCCTCTGTTTTTTTTTTTCACACCATTTTGTCTAAACTCTAGATAACGTTTTACGTTATGTGTGAAAATCCCAGCAGATCATCAGTTTCTAAATTGCTCAAATCTGGCACCAACATCCAGCTCAGTCAGAGTGTCCGAGATGGCAATTATTTTTCCACGTTCTGAAGTTTGATCATTTTCTCAAGCTCTTGCTCTGTATCTGGGTGACTCTGAAGCATTGTGATGCAGCCACATTACTGGCTGATTAATTATAATAATTAAGATGAATCTTACCTAAATTTTACGTCTATATTAGATTTCTTTTACCAAATCAGACTAACCCGCACGATGCCGCTGGTAAAACCTTTGACTATTGCAGTATTGTTAGCTTTGCTGATAGCTAGATCAACCGTAATTCAATTTAGGCACGTCACATGACATGAAAGACAAATGGTATCATTTTGATGACACGTGGTTTGGCATCTAGCAAAAACCTGTAGCTTTTCTATAATCGGATTTAAAAGCGTGTTTCCACGAGCTCATGCAGATTTTAATTTCATTCTGTTCTCATTGCTTTCAGTGGGAGGTGGTGTGACTCAAATCCAGTGTAGAATTAAAGGAATAATGACACATTCTATCAGGAATTAAGCAACTGTAATTTTATCTGCAGGCAGAAATATCGCCAGGGTTAATTTTTAGTGTTGGTGAGCCTACGTATGGGAAGAAGAGAATTCCTTTCACAATTGTGTTCGTCTGGCCATTTGAAACTCGTACAGTAAGGATCAAATGCCACTGGAAATGAGAGTGTGTGGTACTGAAGCTCATGTCCATCAACAGAGTCGTCTTTATAACTCGATGGCTGGCCTTCCTACTGTAGGATGGAGGATGATTTGCTTTATGTTTGGGATTAGGCGGTCTAGTGGTTAAGGTGTTAAGCTACTGATCGGAAGGTTGTGAGTTTGAATCCCCGGTTGCCAGTGCTGGGCCCCTGTTCCTTAACCATAAAGCCCCTAAACACTCCATTGCTCAGTTGTATTAAAATGAGGTAAAGTCTCTCTGGATAAGGGCATGTGCCAAAATGCTGTAAATGTAAAATATAAATGGAGTGTCTCAGGAGTGTCTAAGATATTTGGTCTGCCCAGGTTGTTTATAGCTCAGGAAGTGACATCCCATAATCCTCGGAGGCACCTGAAAGCTAGTGGCTGTGAGCTGGCATGCAAACTAACCGACTGGGCTCGGACTCGAGATTTAACCCTTTAGTGCAGCTTCTAGTACGAGCGTATAATCATAAGCGGTGTTAACAGACACGCCTACGTTCCTTGTTAGTCCACCATGTACAGGTAGGTGTGCAGTGTGCATCTTTTCCCTACACAGTGTGTTAGTCATCCTCTAGCTCATCAGTGTCAGTTTCTGACCACAGCACTGCTGTAGTCTGGATATTTTGGGTTGGCAGACTGTTTCTCATCCCAGCGGTGACATTGAGGTGTTTAAAAATCCCATCATCACCGCTGTGCTGAGAGCGAGTGACACCTAAATAATACGTGGTTAGTGATGGTCACATCGTGCTCCCTTTCTATTGATCGCTGAAGAAAATGTGAGGGGTGATAAATTGTACGTAACACAGGCTCCGGTCAGGAACTGCGTACCTCGAAAGTGACATTAAAATCAAATGTATAGAGTAAACCGAGAACCTGGTGTTTCTAAAGTCTACTTTCTAAAGTCTTATACCAAAACAAATTGTTATAATTAACTAATGCAGGATACAGACGATTGTCTGCGTGGTCTGATACAGCATCCCATATCACGTGGGTCCGATCAAACCATTATTGGAGTAGTATAGTAAGGTTGGACAAATCAGTCAGTTATGGCTGAACGGTAATAGACGTATAACGGATAAAAGTTTAATGTTTTCCTTCAAAATTTGCAATGCATTTATTTCTTTTTTTGCTGAAAACTACTTGATTGATTGACTGATTGATTGATATATCCAGTCAATCAATAGGACAATGGGATGATGACATATTGCACACAATCTCACCAGTGCTATTATTATTATTATTATTATTATTATTATTATTATTATTATTATTATTATTATTATATAGGTTCTCTATACAAATATCAAACTGTCGCTCTGACATGAAACACAATAGTTTACCGGTCAGAAAACTGTCTTGATCTGTCTACATGTGAGCATCATAAAATAAAAAAATAACTGAGAAAAACAAACATTGGACTGCTGAGGAGTCCAGAGGGAGTCCAAAGGGAGTAATGGAGCCTGTGTTGCAAGAACATGATTTGGGTTTCAGTAATTCTGCCCACTGACAGGCAGCACGAGGGTTTGTGAAGCGATCTGCTGTTCTCAGGACAACTATTATTTCCTTCTGGGGTACAGTACGAGAGCGGAGCCCATGCCATGGCGTCTCAGATCTGACTCGTGGGGTACTGTATGCTGTCGGATCTTCGTACTCTCGATGGTCATTTGTTTCCATAACCGCATTGAAACGTTTCCAGTAGATCATTGAAATGTTCACTGACCAGGTGCACAAATTTTAGGCAATAATTGGCTCTGATGTGTCAAAATAGCCAACGGTCATCTCTCCAAGGCCTCAGTTTTCCTGAACACACAATAACAGGGCTATAATGTGTTGCTACTGCTACTTACACATGACTGAGTTTTGCATCTGTGTAATTTTGTTTGAGGCTTTTTCTCTTTTTGAGGTCTCGGATGCTATTTTTACTAATGGCAGGACAAGGTTATTCCCTTTGCTGTTCTTTTTCTTTAGACTACATCCATCTACATAAAAACCTCATCACACTAGCGACAAATGGAAGCCCAAGCCAGCTGGGGCCTGTCCTGATAAATCATTATTTTGTTTTGTTTTTATTTTTTTTCCAACGAAAATGGTGTTAACGGAGTAGTCTGTTCATCAGGCTGGGAACAGCTCGACACGCAGATGTCTCCATAGTAGGAATGTAATTCTAACTCTTATTAAAATACTCCAGACAAGGAACTAGGCTGAGTGAGCATTTTATCATACAGCTGTCTGGGCAGACTGAGTGTGTAGTTGCACGCTAAGGCCAAAGGTTTGTGGACAATCAGGCTCAGTTACTAGCATGACAATGCAGCTGTGCACAAAGCTCTTGCGTTCCATAAAGACATACAGTACAGTATGTGTGTTAAGTTTGGAGGTGAAGATCTTGATTGTCCTACACAGAGCCCTGGCTCTGACTCAACCCCACCAAACAAGCATTTGGATTGAACCCCCGATCTCCTCACCTGACCTCAGTGCCTGACCTTACTAATGCTCTTATGACTGAGTGATCACAAATCCGCCCAGCCACGCTCTAGCATGCAGCGGAAAGCCTAACCTGAACTGTGGAGGTTAACATAACAGCAAACGGGGAATGTATCTAGAATGCGATGTTCAAACAAACACATGGGTGAGATGGTCAGGTCTTCATGAATCTTTGGACATATAGTGAAGTTAAGTATAGTTAAGTTAGAGTTATAGTCCAGGGTCCGTATTCATGAAAGTGTAAAGAGTTTCTCCTAGTGACGAAATTCGAAAGAAATGACTTAGAAATGTAGGACGTTTGCCCTTGAAATTACAGAGAGGGTCCGAGTGAAGCTAAAAGTTTTTCATAAAACATCTCTTAAAGGAGCTCTTAAAGTCAAAAAGTGTTAGGAGTAGTGAGGAGGACTTAATAAGAGGATTAAGAGGTTCTTTATCAGAGGAGAAAATGACTGAAAGGTGAAGAGGGAGGAGAAACGTATTGTGTACAATATTAAATAATGATAGTGATATACAGATTATATCATGTTGGGATTAATTTTGTGACCAATCAGATACAACATATCCAACATCTTCATATATATATATATATATATATATATATATATATATATATATATATATATATATGTCATTTAGAGATACACTAACAAGAGCCGAAATGCCATAGCGACAAAAATGATATAATTGGTCTCTATGACATTTCTGCTCTGTGTCAGAGATGTTTACATTTATTACATTTATAACACACAGATGTTAGAACATCTCTAATAAGATCGGTCACAAGCGCAATCCCAACACGATATAGACTCAAATATCTTAACACAGAGACAGTGAAGGCTTATAATAGACCAGATTTTAAAAGCACTTCTGTATTATTTTTATTGGACAACCAATCACTGTCTTCAAAAGAATGTGTCTTACCTAGTAACAGGGTTAAGCCCCGCCTCCTCTTTAAGATGATAGTTTGTTGTATTTTCCTTGTTCAGAGTTGCTCTGAGATCACTGAGTGGTCCTGAATCACTCTTAAGATAAGATTACTAGTCAGAAATGTTTAAGCTAAATTAGGAGCTCCCGGAGATCATTCTTATTGGAGAGAAAGTTCTAAAAGTACTGTGTCAACGGATATCTACCTGTTCTGAACTTGTTACTGTAGACAAAATCCAGACAGTGTCTTCATTACAATCCGACAAATCTTACAAACTACAATGTTCTCGTTCTGTTCAATAGCGTTTAACGGAAACGTCAGGAATTACAGAACGATTTTAATCTAACTTAAAATTATATTTCAGTTATGGTTCAGTCTATAATTACAGTTCTGTCCCAGCGCTGTTGAATTCTCCATTCTGATTGGTTGATTCATTTTCCTATAACAGCGGATCGATCTGCAGGTAGATCTGCCTACACATGGAAAGCAGGTCAAAATAATATTTATTAATTATACATGATGAGTTATATTGTGATGATGTTCCCCAGTGCTGTTAAAGTTGTAAATGTGTACTGTCTGAAACTTTGAAGCTCTTGCTGAGAGTGCAGGAATTACTGTGGCGTTGGTAGAATCGAATAGAACTAGGGGCGAAAAGCTTTGAAATGTTCACAGGACGATAATCTAGTGTGGAAATATAAGCGTTTCACTGTATCGCTGTGCTAATCAATCATTTAACCCCTTCCATATACTGTATAAATCCTATAAATCCTTTCTGAAGCCTACAAAGGCTGAACGTATTTATACATGCAGCGTATTAGAAGTACAGGAAGAAGCTCCGCTGTTAGACCGTTTACATCTAAACAAAACACAATTTCAACACCAAGCAGCTAAAAGAACACGAAGAACGGTATAATAAAATATCACAGTGGTATAAGGATGAGAGCGCTCAAAAAAAACCAAAAAAACACCAATATAATAGTATCATTCATTCATTTATTTATTTATTTTCTACTGCTTATCCGAACTACCTCAGGCGTCATCGGGCATCGAGGCAGGATACACCCTGGACGGAGTGCCAACCCATTGCAGGGCACACACACACTCTCATTCACTCACAAAATCACACAATACAGACAATTTTTCCAGAGATGCCAATCAACCTACCATGCATGTCTTTGGACTGGGGGAGGAAACCGGAGTACCCGGAGGAAACCCCCGAGACACGGGGAGAACATGCAAACTCCACACACACAAGGCGGAGGCGGGAATCGAACCCCCAACCCTGGAGGTGTGAGGCAAACGTGCTAACCACTAAGCCACCGTGCCCCCCAATTTAATAGTAATATGGTTATATAAACTGCTATATATACTTATTCTAAGTACCAGAATCATTCAAATATACCTTGCGGTTTTTGAGATGTACTACATTTTAGATTGAGCATGTGGTTTTCAAGCAAGAGGCTCAAAAATAGGATTAGGGTTAAAAAGGATAAAAACACCCAACTTGTAGAACCGGAGACCAATGGCGTCAATGAAGACGCTGAGAAGAAGAGCCTAGAGTTTGTTGTTACTCAGTTAAAATATATACCCTTAAAATACGCCTCCAACATGTTTGAACCAACACCAGAATGTATTCGGCTCATCTCTCATGATCATTCCTACATTTAATGAGATTTAGATTTTTGAGCTATGGAGGAATGATTTGCTATTGATGGACTGACGGAAATCCCAGATGAGCTTAGAGTTCCCGAGCATGATCATGTAACATCAGTGTAACATCTCTGCATGACAAACAGGAAGGAAGGCTACTGAGGATAAATCATTTCAGACATTTCAGACATTTGACCTTGCTGTGCACATTGACCTTCTTATAAATCCCAAAATCTGATCAGTTCATCTGCAAAACCAAAGGAAACAAAATGAGCACATAGCTTTACAGTATAAAACTGTTCATCTTTTTACAGAGAGCTTTTCTTTATTCTTTTTTTTTAAGAAACACCTTTTGATAAAATGATAGCTGTACCCACGTTTGACGTACGTGACTCAAAGTGGGCTTTGGCTGAACACGTTTTTGGTGACATCACGCAACGTGTTTCGACTCAAATCTGCAGTAGATTTAATAAATCGCAAGCTTCTCCCGATATCTTAAAGTCGACTTGACTTCCGCAACCTCATTTCTTTTCTGTGCATCTGATAACTATTGAGTTTGAATAAGTTACAAAAAAAAAATGCCAGGAGTCACATGACAGGCAACAGTGTACAGTACCTTTGTTAGAGTTACGGTTGAGTTGCACTGCATTATGGGTATTTGTATTCAGTACACACATGTATACACCGCTGTCTCCGTGTCCAATTTTCCTGTAATTATTTTTTTCCTTTTCGTTACTTAGGTGTTAATAAGCAGCACGCACTTCGCTGAAATTGTTTGGTGTTGGATTTAATGAAGCTGAAGAGATGCACAGCGATTTGAAATAGTAAACCCTGTCTATGTGTACAAATGTTCCAGACAGCAGATAAGCTGACCAGTATATTATATATACTCTATGTATATATGTATATATATATAAGGTTTGAAGTCTGAGATGACTTGAACCCTTTTGACTGGTACACTATCGTTTCCATTCCACCGGCAGACTGGAAACCGACTTATGGGACATTTTCTATCAGTATAAACAAATAAATAGTTTTCTGGCTGTGAGTCTGATATAAAAATGATTCAGGACTCTTTGGCTTTTAGAGTCAAACGTTTGTTGCTCCTTCTGTTGGATGACCTACATACAGTAGCATATATATTTAGGAGCTTATGAAGAAGCACATGGAGCACCTCAGAAAGAAGAAATGAGTTGGATGTGATGGTTTTTACACCTGGTCACTTCATGCGTTTTCTGTGATCCGATAGCTATCCGATGGTAAAAAGACCAGGTCTAAATACGGTTTCAAAACATATATAAATCCGATCGCTCAAACCACTTCAGGAGGTGGTCTGGGACGCATTTCAGATGAAACTGGACAGGTGTAAATGAATGTGGTTGTTCAAGCCACATACGTCAGCGCTATACTCCTCCCAAACGGAAGTACGTCAATCGCGAGTCGTGCATCGCGCCAGAAACAAATATGTTTTCCCACCGGTGCTGGGTCCGATCTTTCACCCAGGCGTCTCATTGGGTCTTAAAATGCACTTCTGCCGCCAGCGAAAATGCAGCAAACAGTAAATGCTGTTTTTTTTGTAGCAACCGCATACACCAAAGCGTGTTCCATTTCAATTACCCCGGAAATGAGGTAAAATATATTTGCATATTGGGCGGGAGTAAATAGATCAGATTGATATTCGATTCGCCGAGACGCATTTATGTGGCCTAATGTAAATGGAACAGTTTTAACAAATCAGATAGCTATCGGATCAGAGACAACACATGAAGTGACCAGGTGTAAAAAGGCCCTTAGATGTGAAAACGTTTCTCTGGAACTTTTCTATAATGAATATATGGATACTAGTAAGCTGAGTAGAAACAGAAATATTTACGAAACATTACAAATTCTTAAAGCGCTGAAAAGTAAAGAGTGTCTACTTTCACATGAGCTTCATGTTAACCACCAGTGTGGAGTGAGACATGACAAAGACATTCAAGACTGAACATGGACACGACCAAACAGGCCTCTGGTAAAAAAAGAGTTAAACTGATCTCATCAGACTTAGATTAAAAAGCTCGACACAGAGAGACTCTTTTGAGCTGTTAGAGAAAATGACAGCATTCGATTAAATCACCATATCGGATCTTCACCGATGTTCAATACACTGATCTGATGCATCACACTGAGCAGCGACTAGCTCCAGATGACCCAGTGACTTTTTTATTACAGCTCATTCTGTTGGAAGGAAAAAAACTGGACAACCCCCCCCCCCCCAATTAATGCCAAAACATGACTGAAATCATAAGAAATAAAGATACTGTTTAAAATGGCAGCTATGCATTTATAGATTACGTCTAAATGCGAAAACTGTCATTGTGTCAAAATGTGGTGCTTTGGGGATAAATAAAATTTGTGATCGTTGTTAGCCAATCGTCGTGAGAGAGATATATATATACGAGGAATAAAACATGTTATTCTTTCTTTTAAAATGTAAAAAAAAACAAGTCCCAGCTCATTATTCAGACATTTATCTTCCAGCATGAATTATTCAGTATCTGCAGTGAACCTGATAGGAAATATATATAGTTATGAGTTCTAGAGTATGAGAAATGAAAGTCAGAACCCATCGATAGAGGTTATGATAGTGAAGAAAAATGACATCACGTACGTTTTCGACATTATTATGCTACAAATCTCGAATAAAAAAAAAAAATAATAATAAAAAAAAAATAATCTGTTTCATGCTTCAGTCAGATCAATATGATAATCAGGGAAAAGGAGAAAAGCAAAAAATTCTCAGGGGTCTAATGTTCTAACTAATGTTCTTGTGTGACTAAAATATCACTACACAACTACTGAGAAGCTCCACAGTGTGCAACAGACACGTCATATCTCCAAAAATAGAAAGCTTGGTTCTGGAATAATTTGCTCACTCTACGGTGGAGATATGAGTTTGTTACGTGCTCTCGTACAACATCGTTATACACTCGGGTCTTATCGTTAGGATCAGCGTATCAATGAGGAAAATTAAATTGTGGCTATGATGGATTTTTTTTTCTATTCAGTACTCCACTATTCCACTATGTCTGGACTTGATATAAGAGGTTTCATTTTTTTTATTTGATTTTTTTCAGGATCTAAATGATCCAAATGGTTTGTCTTCAAACAGGCTTCAAGATTAATCCGACATCACAACCTCACTAAGAACCAATGAGAACTTGCCCCCTTTATATATATATTTATATATATATATATATATGATTTACCTTTTCATTAGTAAAGCCCTGGATATCATATCACTAATCCCCATTTGGATCATTTTATTGAAGATATTATCTTGGTGTATAAAAGCTCACCTCTCCCTCCTGCAGGTTTCATGTTTCACTGTGTTATTTATCTGTTTACTTCCTGTTAACTGTACTGAAAATGAAATGAGCGATATTAAATGGTAGAAGGATGGGTATAATAATTATTTTGCGATTTCCAACGCTCCACTTTAGACGTTGGATGTATTTTGGCATCTTGATCTTTTTTTTTTTTCCGTGATATAGATCAAATGGTAAAATTCTACGTTTATCCAACGCCGTGTGATTCCGCCTATAATTCCTGGAGTGGAGTCCAGCAGTCGATACTGCTATAGATTATATTAAATAATTGAGCCTTTCTGCTTTATTTTTGCATCAGTGCTGGGAAAGCTTATTATCTCAGTTGAAAGCACTGAAAGCAATGTTCTAGCAAGCGAGACGAATCGCCAAAGTTACCAAGGGTCCATTAACTTGTTTTTTGTTTTTTTTCACTAATACATTCTCCTTTTTGATCTTTAATCATTGTCTTTTACTATAACCAAAATGTTTTTTTCCCACATATTTTTATAATTTTGGCCTTGCTGCTTATTGATTTGCTTTTGATCATTCTTCTTCTGTCTTTTTTAAACTGACCCATTTTCTTTTAATTTCCCCCCTGCATTCCTTGGCCTTTTCCATCCCTGCTCCCCGAACCCTGAACTTTACTCCTCTTTTGCCCCACCCCTTCCCCCCATCTCCCTTCCCCCATCTCCATCGCTTTGAAACCCTCTTCCTCTCCAGCTGGGTTTGTGAAGTCGCCCATGTCTGAGACAAAGCTCACGGGAGACACCTTTGAGCTGTACTGTGACGTGGTTGGTAACCCCACACCGGAGATCCAGTGGTGGTACGCTGAGATAAACCGCGCCGACTCCTTCAAGCAGCTGTGGGACGGCGCCCGGAAGCGGCGTGTCTCCATCGCCAACATCTACGGCACCAACGGCGTGAGCGTGCTGGGTGTCACACGCCTCACGCTCGAGGATTCCGGAACCTACGAATGCCGGGCCAGTAACGACCCGCGCCGCAACGACCTGCGCCAAAACCCTGCCATCACCTGGATCCGAGCTCAGGCCACCATTTCCGTGTTGCAGAGTGAGTGGTATACTTGTGCTGTAGTAGATAGATTACAAACTGTAGCTGTAGTTAATAGATCCAACTTCACCTTTATCCCTTAGCACATCCAAATGGCCCCCACATCAAGCCAAAAAACATAAAATGACACAAAAAAAGCAAGGAGAAATATTTGTTCTTTTTATAATGTTCTTGTGATTACTACAGTGAGTTAGATCTATTACTAGATCCTTGTGCTGCTGTCAATTCTGTTTTGGTTGCTTTTACTGTAAACTGTGATGCTATGTGGCATGAAAAAGTGCCCCACTACAGTCCCAACATCGAGCACAGATTTTTTATTTTTTTTTTGGTGGTGGTTAAAAATGTTGAGGCTTCTGTTAAAGTATAAAGTATCTTTCTGATTCTAGTTGACTCAAATGTTCCTATTGCCTTCTTTTAAACAGAATCTAAAGCTTCGCCCGTCTTGAACTGACAGTCACCCCCCAACCCCTTCTGAACCCCTTGAGCCTCTTGTTGTGGAAGACCACAAACCCAGACAAATGCCATAGTCTCTGTCTGCCCCTTTCTTCCTCATGCTGCCCTCCCTCACCTTACGAGCAGTCCACCCTGCATGTTCCCATGTCGCTTGCCTTGTCTAGTGTCTTTAATATACAATTGTTTTGTCATTAAATCAGCTTCATTTTTTAAAATTTTTTAGTTCGTTTGGATTTAGATGCTAGGATTCTTTCTTTCTTTCTTTCTTTCTTGCTAAATAGTCTTTTTCTTTAATATCCTTTCTGGGTTGCATAGATTTACTTCAAAGCCTGACATTATGTGCCCTGTCTGTAATACATAGGTCTTTTGGTGCTTTGAAGTCTTTAACATCTTTCTTTGTGCACTAGTACTGTGAGGAAACGGTGGGTAGCGAAAGAAGACGCAAGGAAGAGCCGCTGCTAGCTAAGACGATCTGTGCGGCGGCAAACGCGCTGTCACTACTCTTTCATTTGTAAATCTTAACAATATTTGGATACAGTGCTCCGCCTTGTGCCTTCTTTACAGTAAGTGTTTGCCTTCCAATCAGTAATGACATTATATCCTGAAGCTGCTTTCAAACACGGCGGCCATCACTGTTGGTCTGATTAATTGGTAGACGGCTCAGCTAACCGATCACTGAAGCAGCGGAAAATGCTGGTCAAGTTCATCTTTATCTCTTCGCTGCACTACAGGGAGCTTACAAAATGAGGAGTCCTCGTTCTTGCCTTCTCCCCCCCTCTCATGACAGCTAATACTCTGAAATCTTGAGAGACGTACTTAATAATGCGATCGGAGCAGCGCGCAAGTCCCATCACGCTGCCTGTACACTAACAAGAACTTCTAGTTCAAGCACCATCTCTAAATAATCTATATATAGCATATATGAGTGCAGGGAGTACCTCTAAAAAACATACTTTAAAAAAAAAAAAAAAACGAATGGGACGAAGAAAAAGGAAATATTCTGTCATTACTGAGAGTCAATGTTTTCATATTATATACATGTCATAAGCATTACAGTATGTCATGTATATAGCAGGCTATACATGCTGAAGTCATATGGAAAAGAATGTATAGTTTGTTCATGGGACGGCGTTCGAAATACATGCTGGTCTTGTCTTAGTTTCTTTGTACTTTCACTGTCAACGTGATGTAACCTTCCTGTCCGAACAAATCAGCTATCTTTTTCTAATCCCTGCTCCCATCAGTGCTCATCGAGGTGACACCGAGTCTTGAAGGAACATGGGGTCTGTTTTATTATGTACTTTTTATTGAGGCTACTGTTGAATAAATGTTTTGAAGTTTTCACAGTGGAGTCGTGGAGGAAGCAAAACCATCTCTCAGGGAAGTAATAGGATCAAAATTATCGATTTGCCATCGTCTCTTCCTCGGAGCAGGTGTCCTAGAAATGACCTTCTGATGAGGCTGCCGGATCGCATCAGCACGAGCGGCTTTGGCTGTCGCTATCGGATGAAGTAATCTGACTGGTTTTGTTTTGTATGCGTACGTAGGCTGATGGCTTGTGCTCGGTTACACGGGCTAAGATACGAGTAGGTGTTTTGATGCTACCCAGGAGGGATGGAGGAAGAGCGAAGAGGGGGGAGTAAGCGAGATTAAGAGAGAGAGTGAGAGAGACAGAAAGGGGAGGGCATAGACATAGAGACATAGAGACATAGATTCCCTTCAGCTATTGGGCATGCCAAACTCCAGCAGAAGGTGTTAGGATTGCTAATTGGAGTCACTCCTAATCCCCTCCCTTTTCCTCCAGAGCACAAGTGATCAAGGAGGTTTAATGTACAAGCGAGGAGAAGAAATTATGTCTCTCTCTCTCTCCCCTACTTCCTCTATCCTCCTTTGTCTTCCTTCTGGGTATTCTAGTTGCTATGGAAGGGCCGCCCCAGAATAACGAAGGAGGAGCTGGAGCCATACATGGGCACAGACAAAAGGACTGGTGTCAGCTTATTGAATTGAAATGCCAACTGATGCCTGAAGAGAGTATTTAAAGATACGGCTAAAGTAAAAATAAACAGTACTGGAATAGAATTGAATTTGATTCTATCATTCGGCTACGTTTCCCTGAAAGTGTTTTGGTTTTTTTTTGCCGTTTTATTATGAAACATTTAATGCATTATGACTAAAGGCTCCGGTATTAATTCAGAGGTGGCTCTTGCATGCAAAGTTTTCTCCTCATTGTATTATGTTCTTACGCCTGAAGGTAAGTGTAATCGCAGATAATGAAACAATAAGTCGTAGTGAATCGTGTTGGCTTTGCTTTAAAAGAATTTATGATTACAAATAAATAAATAAATAAATAAATAAATAAATAAATAAATAACATACAGGATGTAATCCTTCTCCGTTCCATTGAGTTTTTTTTTTTTTTTTATGTTTTAAAATGAAAGGTTTATTGCAGCTACCTGCACACACGGACCCTTTATCTGTGACGAAGATCACAGCCAGCAGTTACGAGTCTCGGATATTCATTTCTCACCTCTTTTGTAATAACTCGCAGGTTTGATTTCGTTTCAGAGCCAAAGATCAATGCTTCTGATCAGGAAGTTTTGCCGCCTAAAAAGCCACAGGAAAACAATCCCCCTGTTACCTTACAGTGTAACTTAACCACCGCTCACACTGCGCACCGGGAAAGCTTCTGGATGAAGAATGGTGAAGAAATCCCAAATTCGAGAAAAGGACTGAAAAACACAGAGCTTACGTGAGTTTGTTTGCGCCTGTATGCGTTGTTCATTTAACTGCAAATGTTTCCGTTTAGAAAATCGAACGTGATGCTAACCGTGTATCCGATATGAATGCTAATCCGGTAATGCTTCAACAGCAATTCAACATCGAATCTTTCATTTCAGTCAGCGAAATTCAGGGGTCAACACAAGTGGCAGTCCAAGTAAAGTTCTTCAGCTGACTGAACCTGGCTTTAAAAAATACTGTAGCCGGAGAACAGTTCTATTTCTGCAACTGCATTTTTTTTATTTTTTTTATTTCTTTATTTCTTTTTTTTTGTATACGTGACCCGTCGTGGCTTCTGTAGCAGATCCTTTGTTGTGGACATGTAACATGCTGTGAAAGAGTCCAAGAGTCCAAGTTCAGTGCTGGGGTCAAAACACGAGCAAAAACATGTCAAAACAACAAGAAAAATGATTTTGAAAGCAAGGAAAGTAAAGCTTAGAAGCTCGGATTCGACCGGTTAAGATTATGTGACGATTCCTGGACACAAGCAGACAAACTAGCACAGAAAAGAGGAACACAGTGAGGCAGAAAACGAATAAAAGGGCAGGTGTGGAAACAGGACTAGAACAGAAAGCTACTTTTTATCGCAGCCGATCGCGGGCGTTTATGCCCACATAATGGACTGGAGACATTGAAGTCATTGAAAAGATTTTGTAGAGATTTCCGTGTCATTCATTCTTTATTGTCGGATTAGTGAAGCGATGTTGTGGCTTGTACGAAAACAGAAACGTGTGAACAGATGTCCCACAAATGTCTCATCTGCTAATCAGACGTGCTAACGTGAAACACCACTGCGGATGAAGGAAAAACCCATAACCATAACCACTGAATATCGCTGCGATCTACTCAGTAATATCTAAGCACTGAAAGCTAACAGTCATTGAGATGATAGATGATGGATAGATACAGTATCCAGACTTCTCTAAACAGGGACTTTATCCTAGCTGGATCGTCTCAGAACTCTAAAGGGTTCTTCTGTTCTTCACTAGGTTCCTCTAAAGCAGGGGTGTCAAACTCAAAGTCACAGTGGGCCAAAATATTAAACTGAGATAAAGTCACGGGCCAAACTGAATATTTAGTGAAAAATGAATTGCAACTAATTTGTAATGTTCAACCTTTTTCATATGGAAACATATTTAGTTTTGCTTAAACACAGGATTTGGAACAACCAGAGCTTGTTATTACAAACACATAAGAAATTCAATTTGATATAAAAGACACATCAGTGGTGTTCATTTCACAAACTTTGACCATACACTTTTTGACAAACTCTCCCTCATTAAAGGGCCGGACAGATTTTGCTCTCTCTGCTCTACAGCAGCTTCACTTTTATTTTGCTTTCATGAACATAGTCTGCCGGGAAACCAGACTTTTTTCATCTCCTCTGCCTTCTGGAGCTTCTGCTTTACGTCCAGGTCCTTATACTTCTCATAATGTTTCGTTTCATAGTCTTCTTATATTATTTTCTTTCGTTACAGACACGTTAGCTCCGTTAGCACACAAGACAAACAGGTCTGTCCTTTATATCCGTGAACAGATAATCTGCCCCCCACCTGTCCTGTAAGCTCCTATTGTCCATCTTTCGTTTGGCCATTTTTGTGGAGGGTGGAATTAACGACTGTCAACGGAGAATGAGGGGAGCTTTCTGTTCGTGACTACACGTCCATACAGTGGCAAGGCATTCTGGGATTTGTAGTATTAGCGGAGCATGCGGCTAGTCTGCTGTAATGCGCATTTGATATGATCTCGCGGGCCAAATATAATTACACAAATTTGGCCGGCGGGCCAGAGTTTGACACCCCTGCACTAAAGGAATCAGTAAAGGACATACACACGATTTCCAAGCAAACTATTAACCTTCCATACACCCTATGAACAAAGCCCTTTTTTTCCAAGAGCGTCCGCTTTACGTGTAAAATGACGATATTTTAAATATATCCAAATATATATTACTGTGATGTAATAATCCTAATGAGGGTTTTTACTTAGCTCCCACCAATGCTGCAAGACCTTTTATAGCCAAATACAATCTCTGAGAGGAAATATCCTGTCAGATTGCATGCGAGTCATATTCTAGTGACAGTCATGCCTGGAGCAGACAGCATCATGCCAACAGCAATTCCACGGAGGCATCGCTTTGATTCTGCTACAGCTTTCCAACTACACTACTGTGGCAAAATAAACTTGTGCTTACTTCCATCGCAGACAGACTGTTCTATCTTCGTGCGTTGACTGCGATTAAAAAGAATTAAAAGAATCTCTATCCAAAGTGGTCGTAATTGTATGTGTAAACACATAACGGCTCTACTCTGGGGTATTGTATCATACCCCAGGAACAGGCTGGATAGTGCTATTTAAATCAACTTAAGATTGTTTAACCTTTTTATTCTTTTTTTTGTAACAGACTCCACAAACCGAGAGCGGAAGATTCCGGAGAGTATATGTGCGTCTACAGTTTTGACAAAGCCCCAAATGCCAACGCAACCATCGAAGTCAAAGGTAAGATATTTGTATACGTGAGTATGATGCTGTATATGTGAAGTAATACTCCTTTAAGTCTCTAATGGTGTTGATTAGTTTTCTAATATGTCGGATTCTAACGCATTATCAGTGAAAGAAATTCTACGTCAAAGCAATTTATAGTGTAATTGCTGATATGATGATGTTTTACATTATCGGCATTTATGCTGGCGACCTCATACAAAACGACTTACATTTGATTTATTTGTTTGTTTGTTTGTTTATTTATTTATTTATACTTTATTATACATTTTATTTTATTTATTATTACTCTTATTACTCAACTGAGCAGTTGAGGGTTCTGAGTGGTCCTGCGATTTAATCTGACAACTTTCTGATCAGTAGTCTGAAGTCTTAACCACGGCGCTGCCACTTCCCTGTGAGGAGGCTTTTCATTTTTAACAGGATTCGAACATCAGTGCTTTCTAACAGTCATAAGGAGAGCGGTACATTTTCTGGAACAGAAAATCCTACAGTACAGAGAGTTTTGTGGCAGGACAATCAACTGTTCTTGTCTTACTGACAGCGCCTATAACTGCAAAAATAACAGACACGTGGCAAAACGACAAGAAACGTGAACATGGAAGCAAAGAAAATAAGGCATAGACGATTGGATACAAACGCTAAGACTCTGCGACGATACCTTGGCACAAACAGACCAACTAATCAGAACACAACACAGAACAGGTGAACACAATCAGGAAGAAAATAGGGCAGAACCAGCAGCATGTTTTGTCTTATAGTTGGATTGACAGGTTGTGAGGTCGAACCTCAGGTCCACCGAGCTGCCTCTGAGCACCTTAAACCTCAACTGCTCAGTGTATAAAATAAAATGTCCCAAATGTGATGTAATGTCTTATTGACTTCAAGAAATAGAAGAAAATAATGCCGGTGACAGATGGACAGTTATATTTGCTATAAGTGATACCAGAAACTAACATCGTTATCCACAACATTAAACCTAACTCTAAAATAATTCAGTTGTATTTATTGCAGTTATTATAAAAGAATCAAATTTGGGGTGGGAACAACTCCACTTTTTGCTAGGCTGCGTTCCACCACCCCGTCGGGTTTTATCGCTAACTCTTACGAGTGATGAAATGACTGACGTTAATAGTATACTTTGCATCTCCAAAAACCAAACTGACAGAAATCTTTCCTTTATGTCGGCACATCGTGGCTGTCTGACACGGTCCGGTAGTGCAAGATAAGTCAATGCTCAGCACCTACAAATAACAGCATCGTGCCATAAAATGACAGCATCATAAAACAAAACATAAAAACCATTTGAAACAGTAGAGTGATTTCTACTGTAAATCAGCTCCGTAGCTCGACGTGTGGGAAAAAAAAAAAAAAAAAAAGCAAAAACCAGAGCTTTTCAGCACGGGAATAAATCCAGACAGTCACATAGAGAAAGCCTGACTGTGAGTGAAATAGTGCAGACATGGAGAGATCAAGTCTCATTAGTTTTCTCCACGGAGCAGATGAAAAGAGGTCTCTGGACAATGCCTGTCTTTCACAGTGAAGAGGGGTCGTTATAGTTTGAAATTCACAATGACACAAAGAGCTAATTTAGTTGGCGAATTTCACTTGTTTGGTAGTTTTCACTCAGCGTGACTTCATAGCCATGAATAAGAGTGATCATTTATTAGAACTATTCCTGTCTTGTTTATTGTATCTAGGACCGTTTATATTCGGCCGTCATTATGCCGTGTGATACAGTATTTTAAACGGCATAAAACATAGCTGTCTATATGTCGTTACACCTATAAGATCTAAAAGCGTGTTCGGAATATTACAAAGATTCAAACCAACAATCAAGTGAAGCGTTAACTACATGGTGCTCGTGCTGCTTTCCAGGCCAGCGCAGGCAGGAAGGAATCACCCCCCTGTAGCCACAGACCCGTGAAACACTCCTCACTTAAGCCAATTTGTTTTGACACCGCCGTCGTGCACACTGAGCATGCCCGGACTGTTCTGGCAGGCCTGTTTTAAACGTTGCTTGGTTGCATAATGCGATGATGCTGTTGTCCACTCAGCTCTGACTTTCCCACTCTCATCCTGTCATGTGACAGGACAGATGCACTGCACCGTGCGTCGCATTCCTTCTTTCGTGCTACATCTCCTTGCTAGAACAGATTCGACTGCGAAATACACAGTTTTTTTGGTACAAGTGACCAGCATGGGACTGAGTTCCAGCCAGTGGCAGCAAATGTTTACTGAAATCTAGTTTAAGCAAAGAAAGCAAAAAAATAAATAAATAAAACAAACGAGCTAATGAAATATGGTGCTTTATTTGTTAAGTTCTACGACATACTGATATTACAACTAAGATTTCTATTTGTCCTCTTACTGATCCTTCGATCTCCCCTTCATTCCGGATGAAATGAGTATATTTGTAAATATGTTTATCATTACTACCACTGCTAATACTATTATTACTATTTCTTATTTGGATTTTTCATTATTATTATTATTATTATTATTATTATTGCTATTTCTTTTGATATTGTCACCTTCCTCATACCCACATTTACATTTATTTATTTATTTATTTATTTATTCCCTTGGTTAAATTTACGTTATGTATTTTTTTGTCTTGTGTGATATTACTTATAATTATTATTATTTAAATCAATATATTTTCCTCTTTGATTTATGTGTGTATATATATGTATGTATACACACACACACACACACACACACACATGCACGTGTTTTGTTGGTCTTTTCTATTTGTATTTTGCATCTAATTAAAATAAAAAAATAAAAAAAGGTCTATGACATTAAATGTAATTATAAACATTAAAAGACAGCAATTCGTTTTCAATCTTAAAAAAAATTCAGGAAAAAACTGCAATCATTGTAAATCAGATTGTAAATAGGAATAAAACATGGTGTTATAGAAAAAAAGGATTAACCTCCAGGTATTAATGGCTTCAGTGCACCGACTTCTTGTTGATTATTTTCCAATGACTTTATGCCTTGTCATGTTTTATACCTCACTAACTTATTAATGAATTTCAGTATGCAGCATTGCGTTACACGTTCTCTTTACCCATTTTTATTTATTTATTTTTCCTGATAATCACTATCAGTGTATTTAAAACGATTCTGCATATTCTGTCTGCATCGTTTATTATTCGGCTTCTACTGCGTATCTCTAAGGAAACGAACAGGCAAGGAACAAAGTTTCTAAGCACACCCTGGCAGAATTTCCTTCGAGCTTTAAGGAGTTATTCTACATAATTCAAATGAGAATCGGTGTCAGTTATTTTATTCCGTTTGGTACGACTCAAAACGCTGAGAAAAGGAACTACATTGTGATATATTGTGATCTATCTTGCATAATAGAGCACAATTAAAGGTGAGGCCCTTATCAGAAGCTAAAAGCAGTCGAGTTAGAAAAATCAGGAAGGTAAGCTGTGCTCCTTTCTATCTTGCGCTCCACCCCCAGGCTCTCATGTCCTTGGCACCTCTCTCTCCAGCTCTCAGCTCTGAGGGAACAGATGGAGGCTTGTGTGCTGGGGTGGGATTAAGGCCTGTATCCAGTCCCAGCCGCTTCTAATGGCAAGAGTTTATTGTTCACAATGATAATCTGCTCCTACGTGCATTTTGTGCTAACAGTGAGAAAAAATTTTAAACACATTCCAGCATAATTCGATTTGGTGCGACGGCATAGTACGTCGATGTATTGAGTTGCTTTTGTTTTTTTTTGTTTTTTTGGCTATGCGTAATCTTCCAGTCATTATTGTGTCATCCTCTTAATTATTCGAGTTAAACTGCAAAACTAATTAGAAACATGCTTTCGTATTAATATTATGAAATTCATCCATATGGCTGGTTGTAAAAGTGTTGCTGATTTCTCTGTTCGTCGTTAGAAATTCATCATCGGCTTGTGAACGGATGCACTTGCCAACAGTATGTTCACTCGTTTTCCTTTTGGTATAGGTTACACCTTCTTCTTCTGGTAGGCAAAGACGAAAACAAAACGATGCGGATGAGGTTTCCCTTCAGATATCATGCAGAATGTGTATGTGTGCTGTTACCTATCTCTTTCTATCGGTGATCACAAGAGTAAAGGCCCACTTCCGTGAGGGATCAGGGTTTGGATGCAGGCCAGAATGACATTGAACAGCAGTGAAAGTCCTATCTGTTTAGAGAGGAGACGATTTACTCCCTGTCAGGGGAGAAGCGTGTGAGGATAATGCCCAACTAAGCTCCTACTCCATCCCCTCCCCACACACACACGCACATCCACACAATCCTCAGATGGCACGTGTGCACCACAATTACAGAGCGGTGATGTCGTCCGTGTCCCAGGTCACGCCTGGGCCGTCTTCCATGTTCGCGCTAATAAACACTCGCTCCAGGTCTCTTCCTGATCGTGCATAATTACATGGAAGAAACTATCATAATTTTAAAGATTAGCAAAAAGGAAAAGGCCGTTGTAGCTACCTGTCCATAATGGAGTAGTGTTTAAGAAGAGACTTTGTGGTCGATGGCCAAAACGGCAAACTCGACAGATTTTAAGCATCGGCAGTGTCTAATGCATAACTAGGCATCTAACTGGGAAGCTGATGACTCAGCACATCAGCTTGAAATGGTTCATGAGCAGGCATAGAGAACGCCGGAAAGCCTGCATTGAAGCAGGGATTTTATTTTATTTAGAACATGTAATTGGCTTCTTCTTTCGGGATTAAATTTCAGCCATGCATGCTGGCTTACCAAAGGAACTGTCGTATTTCAAACGTGTAAATAATTATTACGAATAAGATATTGCTTAATTAACGTTCCTACCCGTTATTTGAGAAATAAAACTGCCGCAATGCAAAATATAGATGCGATGAAATCTCTCTCTTTTTAATGAATGTACCAGCTTTTATATTGTGCTTTTTCTCTTCCATTCAGCGGCTCCTGAAATCGTCGGTCACAAGCGAAGCGAGAATAAAAAAGAAGGAGAAAGCGCTCTCTTGTACTGCAAATCTGTGGGATACCCACATCCCATCTGGACATGGCAGAAAAAAGTCAGCCAGGGATCATACGTAGTACGTAGCATGTTGTTTTCTCCTACTGGTATCTACATCGACTATATAATATAGTATAAGCAAAAGCTATGGATCTCTAAGGTGTACATTTTTTACTCGACGTTAAATACATATGTTGGCGTCCTTGTTACCTAGAATACAGATGATCTCTTTAAATATAAACATGGTATAACACAGATAGGTGCTAATTTACTGAACTATTTTTTTTGTGCAAACTTGACATCAAAAAATGAAGCTAGTTTACTTTATTTGGCTTGATGAATATACGGTTATTCTTATCTGAAGGCTTAAATGACACTAACCCATGGAACACTGTCTGAACTCTTTACTTGACATCCATCCATGGCCTTGGGGTAGTGGACATGCCCCGAAGTCAGTTCTCCCGTCAAAGTAATGCCAATCTTCTGCTGCACAGTTCAAGATAATATATCACACACTGGCAAACAGTGTTAGGGCTTTTAGCTTGGTCATGCTGCTGCAGACCAAACAGACTATGTGCCTGTCTGAACATGGAGAAAAGCTGCCAGCAGATAGTCAACAGACTAATGTGGACATTTCGGGGGTTGATGTTATCACATTACATCTGATGTACGGCAGCTCTCTCTCCACTCAAAGAACCCCCTTAGGAAGGCTTTCATTCTTCGGAATGATGATGAGTAAAGTAGAGCAATCTGCAGGGAGAAAACAGCACAGGGAAAATGGTCTCCAGTTGTTGATGTCCCCGTTGGCAACACATGTTCCTAGCCAATCCAATCTTGGAGTTGGCTTTCTCTCCAGGCATGACCCTGTGGTGAAGGAGTGGAGGCTCCAGCACTAATTGGTGGAACAAGTATTGGATTGTTTTGGCAGGCTTAACATAAATAAATTCACATCCGGGGAAAAAAAAACCTTATTCTATTATTACATTTCTTGAGAAAAGCGTATTTCTTGCCTTTCTTCAATTGGAGCTGCTGATCTCCAAATTGGAGAGGATGCATTAGGTGAGTTTGCCTCTCATACTAATGACCCCTGTAAAGGCTACTGGATTCCTTTCAACTCACAGAGATAACAATTTTCCTACAGTAGGCCAGGTGATTTAGCCCAACGTAGATTTGTAATACTTAGAAAGGGGGACCTTAGATTTAAAAGCTCGACATGTAATGCTGTGTCTGAAAGCTAAACTGTGGTGTCAAGTGGTATCTGGCTGCAGAACTTATTCGTCCTACTAGGCATCGAGGGGGAATTGCCAGAGGCTGACCTGTCCCTTATAGATTGGTGCTTGAGGGACATTGTTGCTCCCTATTTCAGCTTCTAACATCAGTGGACATAAAACATGTTTAGAGATAGAATTTCTCCCTGCTTACCTTTAGCAAACCATCTGGGGGGATTTCCATCCTCAATGGGATGTCAGTGGCAGACATTTGCACAGCAGCCTCTGGGGTTTCCCCACAAACCTCCGTGTGACCCTGTCTGTGGCTCCTTGCTACATGGACGTTGTGGAACTAGGACATTTTTCCCTTTTACATCTGGGCCATTTTAGCATCCGGATGTTTTTATCCTGTGTATGGCTCGCTCCATTATACTAATTGGATCAGGCAGGCATTAGGCCATTATTCTTCCTCCTTGGCTGCAGCTGTGCAGGGTTTGAATATATGCTCCGTATAATCCAAGATATACAGAGTGACTTGTCTAAAGGGGAATGTTAGGTTATGCACATAACCATTGTTCCCTGAAGGATAGGAAAAAGGCAAAACTCTAGCACAGCTCGACTGACGAGTGATGGCTGAAAGGAAAGGTGGCAAATGATTTGTGTTTTTAGCAGGATACTCAAAGCCATCCCATGGTATCCCATTCTATTTGTGTTATACCTTGTACCCGTCTTTTTGGAAACAGGGACTGTATGCTTATCCTTTAACATTTTCCTGAAGTACATTTCTTTCATTTCGTAGGACATTGACAACAGTACCGGACGCTTCTTCGTTCTGAACAAAGACAATTACACAGAACTGAATGTTATAAATCTTGACATTAGTACAGACCCTGGCGAGTATGTCTGCAGTGCCTCGAACGTCATTGGGTCTAAAGAATCCATTTCAATTCTGCGGGTGCGTAGTCACCTGGCTCCACTCTGGCCTTTACTCGGTGTGTTGGCAGAAATCCTCATCCTGGTGGTCATCATTGTGGTTTACGAGAAGCGCAAGAAGCCAGACGATGTCCAAGATGGTAAGTTATGCAAAATTTCTATTCTCCCTCAAAACTAGCCATTGATGTGATCGTATGCCATACATGGTGACACTGATGTTTCCGTTAAAATGTTTCCTACTTGGTTTTTATGTCCATTAACTTCATGACGATACGACGAGGAGCTGAACCTCAACTGTGGTGATTTATTACCCAATTAGTTTTAATGTCTACAACAGCCAGAAGATGTCTTATTGGAGTGTTTACAAGTTTGCTCTTGAAGCATTAACAGGACAGTGGCATTAATGAGTATTTATTGCGGACTTTTCTGGTGCCGATTCGGACTCTTGAAGCTTACGGAGCCTTTTTAATCTTGAAAGTACTCGAATGCTTGAGAGCATTAGTATCAATCTCATCATAGTGCATCTTAGTGAATACTGCAGCATCAACGCAACCTTGCAAAGTAAACTTGCACTACGTATTATCTCGGAGAGAGTTTCAGAACTCTGTACCCGCTAATCCCTTTCTAACAGATCTGTGAAAACACAAGGAGAAGGGGAACAGAAAAAACTAATCTCTGTAACAAGGACAGAGTCTATGATTCAGTGCCTCAATCATAGGACTATCCAAAAGCCAGTAGTCAGGCACAGATGCATGTTAATTTGACCTTTGGATCTACACATTAGGGCATCTCTGAGCCAGCGGTGGGCTGTACTTACCCTTTCAATGAGCTGAGTAATATAACAGAGATGGCAGATGGTTTATAACCTGTCCTTCATAATAGTATTAGTAAGCCGAAGCAGTTCATTAAAAAAAAAAAAAGAGTTGTAGTTCATTTCATTTGATGTACGTCTTTCTACACAGAATTATTGACATCTAAATGATCAGAATAAGAGTATATGGAAATATACGAATATGAATAATGCATGTAATAAGTGATATTCTGACCTTCTCAGATCAATTTTACACACAGAACATTCCTCGCTCCCTAGTAAGCTTTCTGTAAGGTTTAAATCCAGAAACTTCAACAAATCTCAGTGTTTGAATATATCTTGAAGCTCATGACCTTGTTGAATTATCCATCTATGACCAGGTCTTAACCTTCTGGCAGAGTAAATGAGATGCCACCAGTTCATGTACCACTTTCTGCAAATCAGTCCCGAATCATCAATGTGCCATGATTGGGGTATCTCCTCGGATACAGTCGCCCTTTTACACCCAACATGCTGAAGGTGTATAATGTTAGATTTTGGTCTTCTGCTCTCAGGAAGCTTCTTTCTTTTAGACCTTTCCTCTTGTTATGGGCTGATGTTGAATCGGCTAACCTGTACAATTTAGAAACTGCAATCTTTGGTGCAATCTTTGCCTTCCTCACCCTCTTCCTCACCTTGTCCCTCGTTTTAATATCAATGGGTAATTTATTTAAAGCACCAACATCCTGTTTTGACACTTATCCTTTGACTGAATCATAATAATTGAACGAAGATCTATATTTCAGCTGATTAAAACAGATTTAACTACAAATACATGTGAAAAATCTGTCGTTACAAGTGCAGTCTTGCAGTTTTGCTATTTCAAGCCTAACCGAGAGCTCAGTCACATCACATTAGCATGTTCCTGTAAGCCAAATCAACAGGATATATATATATATATAAGGTTTTGAAATACAAATGCAATAGTTCTGTAACAGCTGAAACTGTTAAAATGTTTTTGTTTTTTTTTTGTTTTTTGCTGCATTTGCTCTCTCCTACTAAGTTAACATTTCATCCTGGGATAACTTTAGTTCTGGTTATTTCTACTCGAAGGATCGCGGGTATTAAATGTTTAGTGTGGGAACGTTTCTGTTTTCACGGAAATGTCATCGCCAGAACACTGCACCGGATTACGGTATATATTTAATACTTTCATGACATTGTTCCATTCTTCTGATGAGATATTTCCTGCAACGGCACTTTTCATAAGTTTGTACGTCTCTTATTAGAGAACGCAATTAAAATCTGAACGATCATACATTATATACACTATTTAAACAAACTTTAATTCATTTTTGGTTAAAATTAAGGAAATTAATTCGCAGTTACGTGAGTAATCGAGTAATAATACCATAAAGTGAGTTTATGGTCATTCTTTTCTAATTACAGTTAGATTTGAGAGAATAGAATGGACGAATAAATAAATATCTAGCTGTTTGTGCTGACGGAGATTGCATTTGTCAGATCTTGAGGTCACAAATTGCCTTCAGCGAGGCTAAACAAGGCCAGTTGTTCTCCTCTGGCGGTTAACAGTGTGACAAATGAGTGTTGCAGGAAACAGGGGCCACAGCGATTTCGCTAGTTCAGATTCAACATGAGAGCATCCTTGTAAACGATGCTGCGGTAAACTGCATTTAAATTCAAGATTTTTTTCATTACCAGGCAAATCAAGCAACAAATAAAACTTGCAGGTTCATGGCCATATAAATATTTTCTGTATTTTTGCCAATTCTGTACACTGAACACTGGACACCTACACGACTTATAACGCCATAATAGTTTGCTTTACTAAACTTCTTGTCCTTAGTTATCAGGCAAATACGAGGTGTTCGGTAAAAACATTGTGCAACTACTGCGGTCTGTTGAAGGTGACTTTTTACATGACTATAAAACAATTCCACAAACATGTCCTCAGTATCTGTTTTGCACTTGAATCATCATTTTATTTTTCCTTGTGTGTCTCTATTCGATGCAATTCGATTTTATTTGTATAGCACTTTTAATAATGGACAATGGTCTCAAAGCAGCTTTACAGAACAGAAGAAATATAGTACAAAAAGGTGAAAATTAATATTCGACTTACATTTAAATGTGTTTGTATTTATCCCTAATGAACGAGTCTGAGGTGACTGAGGCGACTGTGGTGAGGAAAAACTCCCTGAGATGGAAGAGGAAGAAACCTTGAGAGGAACCAGACTCAAAAGAGAACCTCATTGAGGGTGTGATTATAAACTGTTATAAACACCGGAGAGTGTTATTATGAATCATGTCCTTTCTACCGTCAGTTGGACTTGAGTAACCGGGAGTTCCGGAGCAACTCATAAATGTTTTATGTTCAGTATTCGGTGACTATATCATTCCCGTAATAGCATTACTGTCCGCCTCACGCTACCAAATCCTTGTGTGCTTTCAGAGTCTTAACAAGTAAGCATGTATTTAATATAAAAAATAATAATAAAGATCAGTATATCTCTACTTATTCTGGCGTGAGATCTGAAACCGTAACTCAAACTAAGATGTGTGTAACCTTGGTGTTAATATCAGGATAAAATCATGCTCAGTACAACTTTGAAACAAATTGAATTACCTTGTTGTCTTTCTCTTCTCCATGTGGCACCATATTCATTGTTGGTGGTAAGTTTGAGAACCTGCATGTATGGAAAGTTTGCCTTCTTTCTGTCGTCCATTCATTCAAAGTGTTATTAACACTTCTTTATCTAATAACTGGGACAATAATAATCATTAACTTCAGATTCATTAATGAACTCTTTTTAACACATTGACCGAATAGAATATTTTGGAATTCCTATGATCTGTGTCTAATGTCTGAAATTGGTGTGATTTTATTTCGTTGTCATTTATTAGCTTCATTTTGGACTATTTAGAATGCATATGATGAGTACGCGGAAATGTTCAGCACATACGTTCGTTCGTCCATCCGTTTCAGTTCTGTGCTTTATCCTGATCAGGGTCCGGTAGATCCAGAGCCGATTCCAGGAGCACTGCGCATGAGGCAGGAATATACTAGTATGAGATACTAGTTAAATAACAAAGCATCATACACAAGCACACACACACATGCTTTCACACCAAAGGTCAGGTTTCTATTGCCAGTTGTTCTACATACAACCTAGAGGAAACAGGGAGAACATGCAAAACTCTGCACACAAGGGAGACCCTGGAGCTCTAAGTCTTTCCAGCAACAACAACAGCAATGAAAGGAAGAAGTAGATAAAAGATCAAATAAAAAGATAAAAGATAAATAAAAGATAAAGAAGAAGAAGATATTGCCACTCAAATCTATTGACAGTGATGAATTCTTTCTTAATTCGTTGCAAGTTGCAAGATAGATAGATAGATAGATAGATAGATAGATAGATAGATAGATAGATAGATAGATAGATAGATAGATAGATAGATAGATAGATAGATAGATAGATAGATAGATAGACACCTGAAAAAATTAAAAACTTCATTGCTCATCCATCAACAGTGTGTACAGTTTTAACAAAGCTCTATGCTCTGAACAGGATTTACCCAAGCAAGAACGCGAATGACGGATGGGGATAGATTAAGGCAGATTATATCCGAGATGAGAATGTAATACACTGCGTTCTGGTGGTGGCTCTCGCTGTCAACTTAGAAAGCTTTTTTTTTTTTTGTTTGGTTTTTGTTGTATATCTTATGCTTCTTAGCTGAATAGAACATTATATGACATAATATAAACATAAAAAAAAGTATATTGGGAAGTGGTGTTTTTAAGAATAGGAGCTTGACTGGATATTTCTCAGACCTATCATCCTGAGTTTAAAAAAAATTAAAATAAAAAAATACACCATATACCACATTTACACACAATATATCGCAATCTAAATACAAACACACACACATTAAGACCCCTCTAGCCGCTGTTTCAGATACCGTGTTTTCACTTAACCCTGTTCCAGAAAAATGAAATAGAAAATTCCAGAAATACAGTGAGCATTAATCATTTAGATTGTGCACCATCCTGAGTAAGATGATGAAAGCTTGTGGGACGTTAACCTTCCATTTGTCCGGTGTATCCACAGAGTATACTGTATGCTACCCAGCCTTCACAGCTCTCGCGGTACTGAAATGCTTATGTTCAAGTAACCCTTATTTTGCTTAATATGGGCCCCAAAGTGCAAGTGCTGATGCTTGTGAATCAGACGTCCCGAAGAAGCGTCCCAAAGGTGAAAAGTTTTGTGGGAAGGTGAAAAAATCTTGATTTCGTAGGGAAATTGAGGGAAAGTATGGTGAGGTTGCTACGGTAATCAGGAAAAAGTAATTTGTGCTACTGCTGCTGTCTCACAGTATTCACATTATATAGTGATCAGTACAATGTTAACTGGGGAGCTTGGAACATATCCCCACTGATACAGGGTCCTACTGTACGTACAGTATATAATCATAGAATGATGGGGGGGAGGGGGATGTAGGTAGAGGATAAAGCTCTGAAGCGGAATTCCGGATGAATTAGCTGATCAATCCATTTTGAGAACTGTCTGGACTTGGCGTAATTTTCTACTGAGCACGCTCGACTGACTGGCTTTTGTCCGAAACTTACTGAATTACAGAATTATCCCTGCAGGTTAGTTTTCACTTCCTTTCTCAGACTTGATTAAAGCCATGTTAGAAGTGACCTCAGTCGGCCGTGTTATTGATCAAAGTGAAGCTTACTCGCAGGTTACTCGAGATTAAGATCATGAGATAATAAAGTCATCGTGCATTGAAGTGCCCTTTGGCTTTAAAATCTTGCATGGGTTTGTTGGGAATGAGTGTATGAGTTATATCTAAAACAGCTTGACTGTGTGTCAGTTAATTGACTGGCAGCCATGTTGTTCCGTCTATAAATATGACCTTTTCGCCTGTTTGGTGGCTGTTGAATCAGGCTGCAGATGCATGCTGCTTTCACACACTCACACACCAACTAATCCTCCGTCTGTGTCTCAAAGCGTTATGCTATGTATACAGAAGTGTATGCTTGGTACTAGGTTCTTCTAATCATACGTGTTGAGAGACGTCAGCTGTGAAAGTCATAAGCTGAGTTTTATGCTGCTATCTTTTAGAATATATTTGATTCTTGCTCACAACTGAAGATATTTCCAAGCCCGAGACAAACTAAAAAAACTATATGATAAAAAGAGAATTACACGTCACTACGTAATAACGTCCTTTTATCCGTCTCATTCATCTCGTTTGATGTTAAACACACGGGACGAAAAAAGGCAGACAATGTAAACTCTTAAATAACCTACTTCGCAGTATAGAATAATAAAAGATAGGCTGAGAGCTTTTTTTTCTTCTAGTTATTAATTCATTTCCTTTATTTTATTTTCATATCTGTTCTCTGCTTTTTGTCTGGGATGAAGATGATGAACCAGCTGGATCCATGTAAGACCTGAGCTTTTCTAATTTCTATCTACGATAACAAATGCTTATAATAAATGCTTATCGAAGTTATCAGAAGTTGTTGAACAGACTGTACATGTTCAATGTGAATACATATTAAACCATGCAGTAAGCAGGAAACAAACATGTTAAACAAATCAAATTATTTAAGATTTTAATTGAAAGCATTTCTATTGAAACTATGCACACTTGGCATTTTCTCGGCCAGTTTTCCTTAAACTTTCCAAAGAAGCTGATATTCTTAACTGCTTCTCGGGAAGAAAAGAAGAAGCTACAAGAAACAAAAGACCTAATTCAGCCTTAAACGTCAGGAAATTTTTGAATGTGTAAATTATACAGTAAATCTAATGTGTTCATTTCGACTGGTGGTGTAATTGTAAGGTGCTCGGATTTTGTTGCCGTTCTATAATTCATCGTTTTCTTCCTTTTCTTTTTCTCTGACAGGAAAACCAATTCAACTAACAACCACAAAGACAAAAACCTGAGACAACGCAACACCAACTGAGCAAATAATGTGAGTGTTACTCAGACACGACCGTGCAGATGAAATGTTCTATGAAAGCGATGATTAAGAAAAACACAAGGGTTTTGATCGGGGTTTCATAAAGAACGTTGTGTCATTGCACAGTTTTTGACAAATACAATCACAGTGCATAGCTGGATGCTACAAACTAATACATGGAATATTACAGACATGAAAAAAATGAAAAATGTATTTATTTGTGATGGGCTAATTAAACAGGGCAACGTTTACAATCAAGGTCATAACTATATTCATCTATAATACATTCAGAATGTAAAGTATTCTTTATATATATATGTCTATGAATGCATTACACTCTATAGTAATGTCTATACAGTAATGTAATAAAACACATTAATAGTATAAGCGCACTGCCAATTTCACCACCAAGCTAAATGTGTTATACATGTGGCAACTGTTGCAATTCCGTGCTATTTATTTACCGTCTCTCTTTTTAGCGGCTTATTTTACGGAGTGAACATCTCTGAAGTGGGTTCTCGTAATCCCTTACGCCGTAGCAGTCGTTAACGCGCCAGTCCCTCTTTATTTAAACAGAAAATAAAAGAGACGTTAATAAGCTTATTCTTATATGATGTAATGTACTGCCTCAGACGTCCGTGTGTGTGGGCTGTTGCTACGGTACAGAATGGTCAATTCTGTGCTGTAATGGAAAACTAATCAACACCTACTGTGGTGTAACGAGCCGTATGCCACAGTGCAGCCGAATCCTTGAATCCGATTGGTCAGAAGGTGTGCGCTATTTTTGTGTGGCAGCTGAATCATAGACTGCATGTTAATATCAATGCACTTGTCCCATACGTTATTGTTCCTATACTAACAGCTCTTAAACAGGGACTTGTACAGCGAAGCTCCAGGAAAACTTAAGACTAATAATCAGTCTCGATTGTGAGCTTTGTGTTAAGTAACTTTTTTGTGTTTTGTAAAGTTTTCACAGAGACAGAAGAAGAAGAGGCTGGATAACTGAAAGACTCTTTATTACTGCTATAACAAACTTGCGATATTAAATCTACCTTTAAAACGGTAAAATGTGTGACGTGTTGTACAAGAATAAATAAACTATTGTGAAAGAACACACTCCAGACTGTGTGGTGTCGCATCACACCACTCCATTATGGACTCTTTCTGTATGACCGCACGTTCTGTCTTGTAGTCTTCGTTACACGATAAATAACAGAAACATCGCTATAAAGTGCAATGGATATGCATTAATAAATAGAAATGCATTAAAGCGTTTTAGGAACACGTTTTCACAGCAAGTGTTACCAAAACCCAAAGGACACATTCAGAATGAATACAAAATCTTCTAATTAATCTTATAACTGTTGAAAAACTGTCACATGTTGCTAAGGAACTATAATAAATAGATATAACAAGGGCAATAACGCACTACACGGTGTGCTTGTGTTAAACATTTGCTTGCTTTTCTACAGAATACTGACTGCACATCTTGACCGTATGAAGGTATCCAAGGAGAGCAGAAGTTCCTGGCTATTTCTAATAAAGCGTATCCTGCCTCACCTGGCCAACGAATCAGCAACAGCATATCACTGGCAGAAAAGTACAATAAGGACTGTCTTAAAGCATGCCTTATTCAGTCTAATGGTATGTGAGTATGTGTGAGCACAATTGATCCAACTCATTCAAAAGGTGTGCATATTCCTTTTACTCTTCTGTGCTGTTCTCTTTTTTTCCTTCCTTTTATCATGTCATCCTTCTGAGGCGAATCCTTTTGCATACTTGCATATCGTGTCGAATGCATGCAGTAACATAACCTAATAACATGCCATTTTTTTCTATTGATATCCTTTTGTGTGGTGTTGCTTCAGAGGATTACCCTAACTCTCTGTGTGTGTGTGTGTGCGGGTGTGCGCGCACGCGTGTGTATGCGTGTTTTTTTTTAAGAAATTCAAAGTGAGAAAAGAAAAAAAAAAGTCAGCTCCACTCATTGAGTTCTTTGTACAGTTCATCATCAGCTCATAAAAATTAAACAAAGGTGTTCTATGTAAAGCTGGACTGCAGGAGCCTAGCTGTGACTGGCAGAGCAGTATTTAATCACGGAGAACTGTCTATGTATTAAAGAATTTTAAAAGATGAATAAAGGTTATTTATTTTCTAGAATTACCTAGATGTCTTGTACAGGTTGAGCTGTAAGTGTTCAAATATTATAATAGCATATCTGTAAAAAGTGAAGAAGTTTTTTAATCCTCTATGTCCTCCGACCTTGTTTCTTTTTAGTCAGATATGAATCTTGTATAGCATGGCTATTATCCTATGCAATATGTATTCAAATAGAATTAATGGCAACTGTACGCTGGGCCGCATTCGTTTTGATGAGTTTCAGAGACTAAGCTTTAATGTTGTGGGATCATCGAGATGCAGGAACGACATAAATGCACTGCTGTAGTTGCATGACTACTTCTCTTAAAGAAAACGATGTATCAGTGTGTTGCAGTGCAACTGGACCAATAAGTAAAGATGGCACCTGCTGGAGCTAAAGCCATTACAATAATATGTGAGACCAACTGTTCTTTTTAAAATAAAGGCTCGAAAATATGAACCGCTGTGTCGTTTTGAATTGCTTGATTGATTTAAATGGTTGGTTAAAGGCAAAAGTCCACCCTGAAAGACATCACATTACGTCTTTACGAGATAACGGCTGACATTATCTCATTTTATACAACTGAGCATTGAGGGTTAAGGGCCTTGCTGAGGGGCCCAGCAGTGGCACCGTTGGTGCACCTGGGATTCAAACTCACAACCCTCCAATTTGTAGGCTAACACCTTAACCGCTCGGCCACCACAGCGGCAATAATCTTTAATAGGAAAAAAAAAGAAAAAAAAAGAAATCAAACTATGTGAAATATCTTCCTAAGAATCTTTTATTTATTAATGGAAAATCCAACTTGACAGTAGTAGAGATGTCGGTGCAAATGCTGGCCTTAAAGCCTTAGAATGCAGTACAATGCAGAGCTAGTTAAGGGACTAGTTAAGAATACTTAGAGTGCTTATCTAGCTAGTGATCTATGGACATGGTGATGCCATCGACGATGATCTTAATATGGAGGTTGGTCATTTGTGTAGAGAGTACATGAAGAAGAAAGAGAGAGAGAGAGAGAAAAAGATTATCATCAACAGATTTGAGGATAATGTAGGGTACCATTACCAGAACTGGAAAATAGACTGACATCAATAAAAGAAGTTTAAACTAAAAGAGTCAATACAAAATTTCATTACAACATGAATCTTGGACTCCGTTAAAGATGGCAAGTTTTTCAGAGTGGATTTTTCCTTTAATGTTCGTTTCATATGTCCAATAATGTAAATGCATGCTGTCACAAACCTTTATATGAGCTGTAACTCATTCTTGGATCAAGGCTTTTAGCTTGTTCTCCACCTCTTCTACGAAACTAGGGAAGCCAGAGTCGAGCAAACACAGGCGCAACAGAGCCTCCGTGTCACCTGGAGGCAGAGTGAAATGATGATATGCCAATGGCATGGACAGTCCACTCTCACCCAGGAAGTACTAAAGAAAAAAAAACAAAAAACACCTCTGTGAATGTGTGTAAAAATATAAATAAATAAAAAAATTACTTTGTGAAAGTGAGCTCAAGTAATATCTCCTTAAAACTGAATGAAAACTTATACAGTCATGTTCCTGGACACAGTATCTGTAATTGTCTTTTATCAATCAGTGGATGGATCTTCAGTGGTACCTGAGAAAGCTGCTTGATGGACAGAGATTCCTGGGTAACGTCACGGATCTCCTGCGGTGCCGCTACAGGAGTCTTAAGAGACACAGGGATATATGCGATCATTAGACTCTCAGGTTTCACACCAAAGAGATCAATAAAATCGTTACTAACTAAAAGTGCTCATCTTTTTTTCAAAACGACTTCGTTCTCTGTCTTGTTTCTGCCACCATATTGTAAGGGTGAATTTTGACGTGCAATACTTGCAAAAGATTTCACCATCCAGTTCAGTCAAATGAGTGCTCCAGCGTAACAGAATCTGCAAGAGCTTTCGTTCTTGTGTGAATGAGAATGTTCCTTCAGCACCATCTAGTGAAAACAAAGCTACACATATCTAGTCTCATCTTGTAGAACTGGTAAGCTGGAACCCTAAAGAGGTATAACCTGCATGGTTTAGTACACGACGAGGTACATTAAGTATTAAAGTGTGGAAACGTGTTTTTTTTTTAATGCCATGCTTGACATGCAGCGAGGCTTGTTTTAACAGTTCAACAGATCTACTTTGAAGCTAAACGTTCCCATTGAAACCACAATGAAATCTAATGACACTGAGGGAGGTAGAATGAGATACCATTGTATTCCGTTTAATTGAATCGCGCTGCTCTGAAGAGGAGGCTCCAGTTTATGGCTGTAATAAGGCTTAAGTGGTTTAGTTGTTATTAAATCTTTGATCTCTGCATACAGACTGCTGTTGGAAATGGAATCACATCCCACATGCCAGTCAATGGTCTTCCAAGCCACAGGTTCTCAAGTTCCATGCTAGGAACCCTTCGTCACATCGGATATCGCTGGAGCTGACAGTGTCTCCTCTGTGAGTGACAGCTGGAGAGCCAAGTCATTCTGTTTTACATATCACAGCTGAAACGGTTCATGCAACAATCTGAGTTCTTTTGCCTGAACATACGAATGAGGAACACACAGTATTCAAACGGCCATGTCTGTCCTTTTGTGCTTTTATTACTCTATGCCTTTAGGCATAGGTCAGCTTTAAGTACTAAACTATTTTAGAATTATCTTTAGCAAAAAGATTAGCACAAAGTCAAAAAGCATCCTAGAAAGAATACTACAACAGGTTAGGTTTATGTTATTAATTCCATGTTTTTACAGCTAGCCTTCGAATTAATCTATTTACTGCTGTTCTGTTTTGGTATTAAAATGCTTTCAAAAAGCTTAGAAAAAAATATACTGATGGACAAATATTCAAAGATGTTCGTTGCAAGGAGTACGGCATAACCTTAGACTGGACCAAAGCCTCACTATTCACCCATGTGTGACCTGCATCATCATCATCATCATCATCGATAGCCTCATTTCTCATCACACATGAACCACCAGAAACCTCAAAGCTGATTTAGAAACAATAAAATTACTCCCTACTGACAATATTCTATTATTATTAACTGTTTTGGATCAACTGCAATCATGATCCACTAACATTTTTCCAGCTTACTTGTTAATCACTGGTCTACAGGCACAGCTGTACAGTAAAAGGCAAAAATAACTGCTATTAGGTAGAAAGCTATAAGCATATTAGGGTGCACCGTGTCCTCCCAAAGTTAACAGAAAAGTAGTAATGTTAACGGCTGGTTAATTAGTCATGGCAATGTTTCTGTTGTTTTGGTGAAAACGACACATAAGACGCTTGCAAGAGACGACTGGTTTTATGCAAATGTGTCACTGGAGAGATTTGTCTGAATTGACTCATGCTTGGCATTCAGTTTGTACATTTAGTCATTATTTGTACAACAACTTGAAATTTTCAATTCAGTACTTAATGCTGAATATTCGGCACAATATCTGGTCCATCTCACTAAAAGTGGGTGTTTAAAATTCACCGCCAGCTTCGTGACATTGTTAATTCATTACGACAATAATGGGAAATTTATAGGAATAACCGCAGTGGCTGTCTGAATGCAAACATTAACACTGTTTGTACTGTTCATGATTCCAGATTATGCTGAAAGAAATAATAATGGGGGGAAAAAACATGATACCAATTGTACTAATTAGTACAATTTATAAAGCTGCAGCATAGAGATGCACACAGTATCATTGCCGACTCATCCTGTGTGTTGTTGCTTTGCAAACTGGATCTTTTTGCTCGGGGGAATGTTCTTATCTGTGAGCTGATCAGTTCAAAACATCGGATCAGTGTCATTGTGCTGAGAATAGGCCACAACTCACATAAAGCAAAAAAATGAATAATTAATTGGTCCCCAGTGGTCTGGTGATGCCACCGATATTGGACATAACTATTTTAGACATATCCACATCCACATGTGCTGTTTTATCCCCTTTGCTATTATAGCAACCTTCAATCTTCTGCGAAGGCTTTCCACTACATTTTGGAGCTTGGCTGTGTTGTTTTTTTTCTTTTTTTGCTCATTCAGCTATAAGACCATTTGTGAGGTCAGAACCTGGTGTTGATTCACGAGACCTGGACTGCAGTCTGCATTCCAGTTCATCCCAAAGGTGTTCAGTAGGGTTGAGGTCAGGGCTCTGTAAAGAGTTCTTCCGACCCGATTTGGCTATATGGTGTGTGTTTTGTGCGCAGGTAACTTGTCGTGCTGGAACACGTTCGGGGTCTTTGGTACCGGTGAAGGGAAATTGTACTGTTACTGCTTACAAAAACATCCTGTACAATAACGTGCTTCCAAATTTGCGGGAACAGTTTAAATGAAGCGCACATATGGATGTGGTGGTCAGGTGTCCACAAACACTTTGTGATATAATAAACATATGTTTTACATCCTTTTATCTGTGTGTGTGTGTGTGTGTGTGTGTGTGTGTGTGTGCGTGTGTGTGTGTGTGTGTGTGTGGAGAGAGACAGATAGAGATATATAGATATATACCCATATCTGTTTCTGCTTTTTGTTGTTCATGTATTGTACCTGCTGTTGCTGGATAGAGATTCCAGCGGTGTGAGTTGCAGATGAAGGCCCGGGCTGCTCCTGGGTGCCTACAGGCAGATATTCATTCAATCTCTCAACTGCCTTCCTGCATAAATCTACAGCTTCAGACCGGCTGCTGCCCTCAAACTGTACCCGTATCATACGACTCTCTTCCTGTGAAACACACACACACACATTTTTTCTTTTACTAACTGTTTGAGGACCTTTCACTAACATCATTATTAACAGAGCTTATTAATTTTATGCCTACATCTAAATCAATTCCTCAGTGACTCGTTGTGTTGTTTTAAATAAAAGCCGCAGCTTCTTTTAAAGTATTTACCAAGCAAAGGTCACCACAAGGTCAAAACTCTTAGGTATTCCTATCCATGATGGCACATTCAGTCTTCCACCCCCACCCCCCAACACAGACACGCACACACACACACACACAGTGTTTAACATGTACACTCTATACCATGCTTGCTCATGTAGGATTCTATTATATTCATTAGTCGTCCTGCATCAGTATTCATGTTTCTAGTTACAGACTTGCAGTTGGTGGAGAAAGATAATTGATTTAATAAACGAACCACAAACTTAAAGCCTACATCTTTGAGGCTTCAGCTCAAGGTCACAGAGGACAGATACTCCTTTACATTTGCATATTTTGATCCATCACAGCTAGGAATGAGAAGAAGGCAGATTCTGCTCCTGGGAAGATATACCTATCGTCTGTCATCTAACTCCTGTCTGCCTTGTTTAAATACTAATTATAGTTTGGTTTTGCAGCTAAACACAGCAATTTCAAAACACATATAAGCTCGTCAGTGAATTCGTGTTGTTTTGCTTTCCAATACCTCACCTTTAGTGTAAAATAGAAAAGCAGGCTGTCTGATTTCTGCTGGATCTTCAGAAAGCTCTGAGCGTTGAGAAGAGAGAAGCCTTCCTGCAAAAAAAAAAAAAACACAGAGGAAAACAATACCCAGTGTAACACAATGGCAAGAAAAGAGTGTCTGGAAGACTGAAAATGTGCCAATACTTAAGTCTCAGAAGTGTCTTTGTTCAACCATCCAAGTCATATCTTCAGTAGACAAGCCAGAATTACCAACAATTATTGTAATTATTGTAAAGCAATGTAAAACATTGTGAGGATTTACTGACTAAGATGAAATTCCTTAATATTCCTGCAGGGGGGTCTATTTCCATAAGATCCTCAACGGATTTTGTGGCTTGCTGGAAACAGGAATTTCCCCTTTGCCAGATGAAAAATCAGCTTCCCAAAAACAAACAAACAAACAAACAAACAAACAAAGAAAAAACCTATGTGCTCTGCTGCCAGAAAGCTCAAAAATTTGTGTTCAGAATCATAAAAATATTCATTACATATTTTGTAAAGCTTGTACCACTGGGCTTGTTTATCCAAAACAGGTTTTTCTGTAAACGTTGTGTATTATGCCTATACTATGTCTAGTATACACTAAAGTAAATAAAATAGCGCCCCTGTGAAGCTGGGGACATGATGATGAGGTCACTTGTCACTGAAAATCAATGCAAAGTCTTTCTACTTGAGTAACTTTTCCAGTTACAAAAATGGGGACATGGTAGCCTAGAGGTTATGCTGCCACTGCTGGGCCCCTGTGCAAGGCCCTTAACCCCTTTAATTGCATTACCCTAAATGGTTCAATGTTTTCCAGGACGACTCTGCCCCCATTCACAGAACAGGAGGGCTCTCTGTGCAGTTTAATGAGGATGAAAACAATATAAATTATATTTTATGACCTTCAGTCACCAGATTTCAACCTCTTCATAAGAACTGGCAGATTTTCAATACACTTGAAATAAACCTTCTTGCTAGGTATATTTATTTCTTTTTTTAAGACAGATATTCTGTGCATGCAAATCTAATCCAGATGACCCACTTGATAACTTCTTTCTCCACACACAAAATATTAGTCATGCCTCAAGAAAAAAGATTACAGGAGCATTTACTTGTGTGGATGGAGAAAAAAAAATTCCCTCTTTCTGCTCATACATTAAGATTATGGGTGCAATAAATCAGTGTCTGCTCTCGCTGGCTATCAAAGGACCCAGAGTTTTGTCCTGAATGCTCAAGTTGCCTTGTTTGGCACTACGACTCCTGAAAGAAAGAATTCTGTTCCGCTGCTAATTTCTCTTTGTTGTCCATGATTTCAGCTTATTGTTGTCACAGGAGCTCAGACACATGTGCCCTGGCAATCAGTGGGTTATACAGGCAATTTCTGTTCTGGCTAAAGAGAAACAGCACACTAAGCGGTTATAGTGTTTTCAACTCTATCTGCCTTGCACATACTGGATAAAATAAAATCCTGTAATAAGGAGCAAGTGCCCTGCTCCTTTATGTGCAGAATATGTAAATATGTAGAGCATCTCTTTAAGACCTTACCAATAGTTCCTGAGCCTGTGAGACAAGCAGATGACCAGATTCCAGGATCGTCAGCTCCAACGTGCCTTTGCTTTCACTGGACTCGAACACCTTTTAATAAATGCAAAAAAGTACCTTGTGTAAAAAATGATTTATGGTGTCACCCCCAGCTGTATTTAGCGGCTTGAGTAACTTATGAATATTTAAAACATGCAGATTTTCAAGCAATTACTTTTCAGGTTTGCCTTCGAATGCACTGTGGATGGCTGTATTTCCCATCTGGTAAGATTAGAAAGTCTTTACTTTTACATGCACCTAAAAAAGCTGACTATTTAACCAGTCTAATCTTATTGAAGATCTTTAAAATATTTTCTGCTATTGTAAGAATGTATTAAATAAAACTAACTGATGCAGATGTATGCCTAATTGTTTTCATAGCCTAATAATAAAATGGTATTAATAAAAGAAAAAAAAATACCTGGAACACAAAGCAGTAAAAGTTAGCAACCATATGGAAACTCCATTAGTTCTAAAGTTTTCAGCTTTTGGATGGTAAAGTCTTTAGTTTCCACGATTCAATGTTCTGCTCAGGTTGCAGTTTTTGTGGATTTTTTTGTGGACTAAACTACCCCTGGTAGTAACTCTGTTAATGTACATCATGGGTCTTCTAAAACTAATAGGCTATACGTGGATCACGGTACGAATGACCCATTTGAGCTGCTCTCTAACTTGTAATTCCTACTTAAAAAGTCTGAAGTTTTTAGAGAGCTCAAAGTTCTGACATCACTTCAACATGACAGCGTATAAAAAGAAGACGCAAAAATAAACGCCATTTCGTACTGTTTCTGTTTATATTTTAAGTTGCCAATACTGACAGATCATTAAAATGTTCGTTTGTATTCTGCAAGATTTTTTGATCAAATTCTATTTATTTTCAACACAGTGAATTATTAAGAGTGAATCGTCACATTCTCTGTAAATGCAAATTAAGCCTTAAGCACACTACTCTTTAATTCCTATTATTGTAGCCAGTGACAGAAGACAGAGGTTTTTCAGATGGCTGTGTTCACATCGACGCTCTAACGTGGGATACCGTATAGGAGGTTCCAAGTTCCCAGTATCATTCGGACGTTACTGCAGTGCATTGTGTGATTTAAGGAACCTTTTGTATATTTTGATATCTTGTAGTCATGATTTATATTATATAACAGTAACCGTTCCTTAATTACTATTGTACATTGAATAGAGTGTGGTTTTAGACGTACAGATTGTCTCATCATCATTCCACAGAGATATGTGGGCCAGTAATAAGTAGGGCTGAGCGATAAAACGATAACGATATGTATCGCAATAGACACTTGATAGATAACAATAAAAAATGTGTTCGATAAAACGTTCGATAATTTTTATTCTCCGTCGGAAGAAAACAGTGGTTGCGAAGCAAGTTTGGTTACATTAACAAAGGCACTCACTCTCTGGTAACCTAGCAACGTTGGGAGTGACACGCTAACAGCCAATCATGTAACAGTATCACGATTGGCTGCGCCATATCGTTGTCTCGTGCTGGTCTGCTGGATTCCTCTTCAGTAACTTATTCAGTAGAATAACTTGGAGTTACTTTTTCATATTTCTGCAAGTTTTATATATCAAACAATGTTACTGTAGTGTATCAGGTTTGTTTTTTATATTACAGATGTATCTCAGTCTACCTCAGTTTTATTTGTGTTTACAAAAAACTGCACATATTTTAAAACACTTTATTCATTAAAAGGTGAACAGCTAGTGAACATCCTTGCACTAAACTTGCACTAAATTCTCAGGTATCTCTATATTTATATTTAACACTTTGTACTATTTTATAACACTTTATTAAGCATTTCTTACATTTTCTTTCATTTTGCACCTTAAATGTTAAGAGATAATTGTTAAGTGTACATTGTGACTTTAGACTTATTAAATTTTGATTATTTGAGTTTTCCTGGTTGTTGACATTTCTGTCTTAATAACTGATTGGATTATGATCAGATGAAGGTTAAGTTTAAAATAAAAATGTTTAAATATAATATATTTTTATCTTGGTCCTTATTTTAAATGGGTCATAAAAAATATCAATAATTATCGATATCGACCGATATGAAACCTTGATATCGTGAAACAGTTTTCAGCCATATCAACCAGCACCTAGTAATGAGTGCTTAGTGTGACCCTGCACTGGATGGATAAGAAGGCAGGACTCTTCTGATGTTACTATTAGACGTGATTTCAGTCAGTACCGAAAAGAAATGTCAGCTAAAGTACCTCACATTAAATCGATGATTTTCTTAAACATCAATACCCAAGTCAGTCTTTACGGCTTCTTCGCTTTGGATTTCAAACAGGCAGAAGATGGAAAATGTAATACGTCTTAAATAGTGCTGAAGTTCTGTATCGAACGATTTTTCTCATCTGAGCTCACAGGGTTCATAAAGGTTGTGTGTTACCTAGCAGGCTGGGTTTACTTGTTCTCTAGTTCTGGGTTTCTCAAAGTGTATTCTGTGGACTCCAATGGGGATCCATCATTTCATTATTTTATATCAGGTGGATTATTAGACTTACGTCTTATTGCTCTATTCCTAATTGACTCCTAGCCACCATTATGAACATATTGTTTTAAGCCTAGTAGCTTTAAAACAAATATAAATCATGAAAAATATTAATTAATAAATAAATAAATAAATAAATAAATAAATAAATTGATTGATTGATTGATTGATTGATTGATTGATTAATTAATTGATTAATTAATTGATTGATTGTTTGTATAATTGATTGATTGTTTAATTAATTGTTTATTTTTAATTATTGGTGTAATTATTTATTAATTAATTATTTAATATAATTTAAGTTTTTATCCAGAACTTATAAAAAATATTTAAGAATATATTTAGTGTCCAAATTTTGGATTTCTGGTGGATTAAATTCTTTAAAAATAAATAAACAAATACATATAGACATGATTTGATTAGTAACTATTTAAATCTCTTAAATTAGTTCAAATACATAAAGTATATTAATAAAGTTTAAGCTAAGCTAACTTTTGAGAAGCCCTGCACTATTTACCATGCAAAGACAATTAAAACTTCTTTCTTTCCAACCCTAAATCCGATGTTTAATCGACTTTAAATACTTCAAATACCTAAAATTATAATCAAGACTAAAAACTAGTTTAAACTTTATAATATAAAGCTAGTATTGTTAGCTATGTAGCTAACGACCGTGTATTCCTTTCAGCTAGCTAGTCAGGCTGTTTACTGTACTTTGTTTTCTAGCTAAGCTAATTTGTACATTTATTTGTTTACCTTCCATGAAGAGCTTCCTCCGACATTTTTAGCTTTTGGCAGAAAACGCCCATAACGTTTTAACTTCCATAAAGCCTTGTTTGTTGTACTTTCTTCCGACATTGTTTAAATGAACTGAGGATCAGCTTGAAAACTTCGGCTACGTCTTAATCCCAGTGCTGCGGCTCTACAAAGTGCACTGTATAAAGTGAACGGAGTGTTTATTGGAGCACTATTTAGTCACCCTATCTAGTGTGCTAGTATGCGATTTAATACCGTCCTCGAAATGGTGGTTGCTTGTACTGGGAATTATATAAACGCGATTAAATAATATTGGATGCAAGCTGAACTAAATATAAACATGTAAAGAGTATGAAGTCCAGCTTCTAAACATTTAAATTAGTTTATAGAAGTGTTTGATTTATAGATATTAATTTACATACTTGGATGAAACTATAACAGTGACCATGTGATAGATTAGTGGAAAGGTTGTGAGTTCGAATCCCAGATCCACCAAGATGACACAGCTTGGGCCCATGAACAAGGCCCTTAACTCTCTGTTGTGTGAAATGAAGTAAAAATGTAATTCACTCTGGATTCAAGTGTCTGCTATATATAATGTAAATGTAGTACCATACTCTCCCTCTCTCTCTCTCTCTCTCTCTCTCTCTCTCTCACACACACACACACATACACACACACACACACACACACACACACACACACACACACACACACACACACACACACACACACACACACACACACACACACACACAATGTTTAATTCAGTTGTTTCATGCAGGTATTTGCTTTGCACATTTTCTTCAGGCGTGTGATGCTGCTGAAATACTCCAGCTTAAATCGAGCTCTGAGTTATAAACAGAAATGTAAAAAAAACCCATCCCTGTTCATATATTTTTTAAATATTTATATCTAATATTTTTATTCTTTTCTTTTCATTCATGAACTTTCCACTAACAGAATCCACTTTGAATCGAATAAACAGGATTTTTTTTTTTAGATTTATCAAACATGTCCAACTCCAGTCAATGCGACTTAATGCTTCAAAAGCTACAGAGCGATTACCTACAGCAAATATAACAATAGATTATAGTATTTACATTCATGCCATTTAGGAGACACCCTTATCCAGAGTGACTTACAATTTATACAACTGAGCAATTGAGGGTTAAGAGCCTTGCTCAGGGGCCCAGCAGTAGCAGCTTAGTAGACCTGGGATTGGAACTCATGCCCTTCTGGTCAAGAGTCCAACACCTTAAACACTAGGCTGCCACATCCCCTACCATAGTTATACGGTAGTCATCTCTAACATGACCAGGCCCACTATGGAGATCCAGCAACAATACAAACATAAAATAGCCATCAAGACTCTCATTTTAGAACCACAGATTTATGTGATAAGATTATAGTTCATTATAGGATGGATAATATATAGTAAGTTCAAAAACATAATTAATCATTTCTTTGCTGGGAGAAAATGGTTAATGATAATAATTGGGTCAGTTGTTTTCTCTTAACTGATGTAAATGCAAATCATCACTTGTAAGTACACTTTTCTCTGAGGAAGCTGATCTATGTCTGTGATGTTGGCAGACAATTAACCCTGACAAAAAGATCATTCTGAGGGTTTTAACGCGATCTGGCCACGCTAATCCGACACACAACGAGGACAAAGCTTTTAATCGATCAAGCAACCCGGTTTAGACCTTACGGGGATGGGAGGGGCTTGTTTGCCTCCATCGCTCCTATGGCAACCTGATAGATTAGCATCCTCATGAATATTCATGAGCTCGGTGCGAGCCTCTCAGCTCGGCGGACGGTGGTGATGTCAGCGGCGCTCTTGGCTGCGCGAGCGCCTCGCCTTGCCTTGTTGATTATTGACAGCCGATAGGGGGATCTGGAGGCTTGATGCCTCACTAACGTCCATGACCTCCGCGCGTCTCCTCTCCATCATTCCGGAGAGTGCATGGTGAGGGATCCCCAAAACTGCTTTGTTCTTATTCATTTTATTACGGGTTTCTTTTTCTTTTTTTTTTAACCTATGACTTTTCTATGGTCTTAACGGAATAGAGAAGCTCAGTGCCTTGCAGCTGGAGTGGGCATGTCCCGACTGAACGGGAGCGCGCAGATCATCTGAGCTGACAGGTAACGTCCGAGATGCTCTTCCTGCATATGCATGCACAGAAGCTCACGTTATAGACAGGTGTGGATAAACTAGAATAGACTTAAACAAATATACAGAATTAATAGAACATTTGTAAACAATGTGAACCTGTTCTGCCATTGACCTGATAGCCGATGCCACTGTGCACAGGTTGCATCCTTCCATGCGCAAAAGGCTTTACAGTTTGCCACAGCACGTCGGCCGGAACGCTTCGACCATGTGCGACGAAGACGGAGACCGGGATGCGCGCCGGAGAAGCATCCGGATGAAGCCGTTGCCGTCTCCGGGCGGCGCTGAGAGCAGCAGAAACGCAGACGGGGCGTCCGTGGCATCGGCGGCGGCGGCGGCGGCGCTCGCAGACCCGGAGGCGGCCCGGGGCGCGAAAAGCAACTCAAACGGCGACTGCAGGAGGTTTCGAGGCAGTTTGTCCTCGCTCGCCGGCCGCCACAGCCACGAATCGGACTCAGCCGAAGAGAAGCGTCTGATCGTCGAGGCAGATCCAAGCCCGAGCGAGGAGAGTCCGCCCGGAGCGAGAGGAGGAGGTGGAGGTAGTGGAGCTGGAAGCACTGCTGGTGGAGGTGTGGAACCGGGAGCGCGCGGCACTCCAGAAAGGTATCCAGGGTTTGCCAAGCTAGACGGCGGCATTGAGCATGTTCTGTCCGACGATGAGAGGTTCTGCCAGGCGGGTTTCATGCACAGGCAGTTCGGTGCCATGCTGCAACCCGGTGTTAACAAGTTCTCCCTGAGGATGTTCGGGAGCGAGAAAGCGGTGGAGCGCGAACAGGAGCGCGTAAAATCGGCCGGATTTTGGATTATACACCCCTACAGTGATTTCAGGTAAAATAACACACAAATCAATCAATAAATTAATATATAAATGGAATATAGTTGAAGTTGTGAAGCGTTGAAATGAGGTATATAAATTTGAGCATTTATAAATAATAATTTATATAAGTTTTAACATACAAGGTCAAATGTGCTTTCTAAAAGGTCCTTCATTATATTCCTTGGAAAAAAAATAGTATGTTTTCAACTTTAAACACGAAGGTGTGCCTTTCAGAAAAGGTTTCCACTAGTACCATTTATAAACCTGGAACAGTTGCTAAAAGTGTAAGGGCTACATAAATACTGTCACAGCTCTGTCTGGGAAAAACTAGACTACTCTACATGTACATTATTGTTCCTTTAAGTTAATTGTAAACTTACTCTTAAATTTGCAATCGTGGTTCTTTTATGTCATTTAACTTAATTATGATGATTCTTTACAAATATTTTTTTCTGTATCTAAAATACAAACTAGTCCTGTTGCCCTTGAGAGTGAGGATAAACAGGCCTATGTGATGAGAGTTGGCAAGAGAGAGCGATTAACCCATCGTAAGGAAGCAAACTTCAATTACTTGACAAGCCTAGTTGTACAGAGTAAAGATTACAGATCATTTACAGATAATGAGGATAATTTTTTTTTTCACCTAAACTATACAGTGACGAACGACGCGCCACACTGTGTTTCGAAAGTCAATTATGTTTTCCATTTGCTCAGTGTAGTTCAAGCGGAGAACATGTCCCAGTAGGGAGCATTTCTAATTTGTGCTAAGAGAACTTAATAATAAAGTATATAATTTTTTCTCACCTTTTCTAAATATGATGATGATAATATCTTTATTATAAAACAGCTTATCTGGTAAGCGAAGTCTTTCCTAGACGTTAAGACGTTAAAGGTGACATTAGCAGTTAAGCTTTACATCGCATCTGCTCACTCTCACTATTTAATAATGAAGTTGTGTCCTTGAGGATGACATTGACTCCATACATTAGATATGACAGTGGACAGATGCTTGGATGTAGGTGTGCGGGGGGAAATTATTACTGTAAAAATAAACATGATCGTATCTGGTCGTGTGATTTATACTGTAGGACCATATTGTTATTGCATACAGTTAGATAGGATATGAACATTTATTGTATATCTAATCCTTTTGGTCTTTTGGTACTTTTGCAAAATATTAACAAACAGAGAATTAAAGGAGTTAAACATTTCCAGGTTCTGTGGATATGTAGATTTATGTAGTTAGTTGTCTTTTAAGAAGATATTCACCATATAAATAGCGTGTGGACAAGCTATAAGCTTGAGAGTTATTTCTAAGTCTTATTGGCATCAGGTTTCAGGACAGATCTTACCTGATTAGTCTTAAATTGTGAGTACGGCATCGAGTGATTTTGGATTGACTTTGAATTGTTCTCATGAGCTCCTTAAATAACAGTCACTGATGGTGTCTTTTAGACAATTCACACAATGTCCAGGATTTATTACGGATTAGTCTTTTCCTTCCTCGTACATATTCCTCAGTAATTACCACCTCATATAACAAGGTCAAACTATGGGAGCTGTAAAATGGCAGGAAAGGACAATGCAGCATCATCAAAAATGCATCCAGTACATGAGGAATAAAGAAGGACAATGAATCAGTTAAGGATGGTCATGATATAAGAAGTGACGGCCAAAATTAAAGAACTGTCAACAGTTTAACAATGAAACTATTAGTGTTGAGAAATGTGTTGTATTATGAGGTCTGTTTGATGGGATAATAATGAGGTAACGCACACACACACACTCACACACCGTCTGGATAGTCCGGATACCGTGTTTCCACTGAATAACAAGCATCATACGCAGAAAGTTTTTAATCTACCAAAACTTACAGTTGTGCACTTGACTATCCTGTTGTATTGTTTCTACTTTTGACACTTCGTGTGCTTTTAGTTTAGATTACTTTTATTTATTTCTTCAAAGGCATTTTTGGGAAAAATGTATGATGAAGTAAATAATCTACCAAATAATGAAACTAGAAGGAGTGACACTGTGTAAACATATAATATGACATCAGAACATTCAACAACAGCATTGCCCTGTTACACATTATCTGTACAACTGTGCAGTGCAGCAATTTTCATTTCCTCCATCTGTCATGTTAAGGCATGTGAATGGGACATCATTACTTTCACACAAAAATCAGCTTTCATCTTTAAGATGCCTGTTTGGATTTGCGGTTAGTGTGGATGTACTGTACATGAAAGTCAGCTCTTTTACTCAGATCTAACACTCATTGATTCAGTCATTAGAAAAGCTGCAATTAAAATCTTCGCCTCTCACCCTGTCCGTGTGTGTCAAATTATCTGCATCACTGTAATTTAGTCATTTAGTTGAGGCATGGGTCATGAAGCTGCAGAATCTGTGATCAGCGAAGCGAGGAGTGTTTTCTCAGCCACAATGCTGCTCTAATGAGCTGCGCCGCATGAATAGTACACACTGGCACTTCATATGAGCTGGTAATAAGAGTAATTGGGTTTGTGGAATGTACCTCCGGGAACATTTTGGATGTGCATGATGAGGTTGTTGATGCTAAATGTTCTGGCCTTTAATACGTCCATTCCCAAACATTCACACTTGAACTGGGAAACATGAACTTAGTGAATCTGTAATGAATATGACCCAGGACATATGCAGAAGGGATTACGTCATAGATATTTATCAGGAGGTTTCTATGATCACACGTCCACGGTTTATAAAATTCCAAAAGTTGCACATTGGTGGAACTGGAGTTTACGTTTGTGTGCACAATAACTGACAGGTTTTATTAGAAGACTAAATACCAGTGAAAGCCGGTGTCATGCTTATAAGGGCAGTTCATCTCATTCCAACACATTTTTGCAGGTGCGAATAAACATCCTCGGAGATAAAAGACTGATGGGATGCAGCAATATTGTCCCATTTCAACCACTGTTTAATATATATTTGAGAGCAGGGCATCTTCTGGTGTAAAAGAGGGATTACATATGGCATCATAATCCAATCTGTAGGCTTGTTTCCAGCACTCTAGTCAAATGCTGTTCATTTGCAGATCAGTGAATGCAAGCGGAAATCAACTCCATCAGGGGTGTCATTACATTCATAACATAAAAGATCTCAAAGGTATTTGGCTGCAATGTAATACTCATATTTAATTTCTTTTCAACAAGGTCCCTGGACAACAGTTCTCACATATTCCATATCTAATGCTGCTACTGTAATTCAGTAGTGTGGCCAAGAATTCATTTTGGTGGAGATGAGAAAATATAATTATAACAGTGTGATCTGTACAATTGAACTGATAAGATTGATGGGCTCATGCAGTTTTATTGGGAATAGAAGTATTGGTGGTATTCAAAATTTCATGGACTTTTCTTTTGGAAATAATTTAAATAACGTTGTAGTAATAGGACGAATGCTAGCTTATAGTACCTCATAAAAGCAGACCTGTATCCAGTAAGTAATCGTTGCCGGTTAGTAGTTAGTACTTTGGTACAGTAGTTAGTAGCTACTTAGTTCTAACCAAAGCAGCAGGTAGCCAATAATATGTCAGCCAGAACATTAAAACCACCTGCCTAATATTGTGTAGCCCCTTGATAGCCTCCAAAGGTGTGCTGTTGTATCTGGCACCGAGCTGAAATACTTTAAGTCCTGTAAATTACAAGGGAAGCTAAAGATTTGAAATTTAGAGGCCCACGTCAACACTTTGGCCTTTGTCATGTTCCTCAAATCATTCCTGGACATTTTTTGCAGTCTGGCAGAGAGACATGTACAAGTACAGTACTTGGTCTAGAACACTGTTTAGGTAGGTGGCACATGTCGAAGTAACATCCACATGAGTGCCAGGACCTAGTGACATCACCCAGAGTTCTTATAGCGCTTCCTGAATCCATCTCTTTCCCACACACAATTTGCAACTAATGCGAACTAATAATCAGTGAGCTTTGGGCACCACATCCCTGTCACTTGACCACTGGTTGTCCTTCCTTGAAGCACGTTTAATAGCTACTAACCACTGCATACCAGAAACACCCTCATGACCTGCTGTTTTGGAGATGCTCTGACCACTCAGTTGTCTATCCATGACATCATTTGGCTGTTGTCAAAGTCACACAGATCCTTACGCTTGCCCATTTTTCTGCTTCCAACACATCAAACTCAATGCACATTTGCTGTCTAATATATTCTACCCCATGTAAGGTGCCACTATAACACTCAATAATCAATGTTTTCATATTATGGTTGATTTATTTATATGCATATATATATATATATATATATATATATATATATATATATATATATATATATATATATATATATATATTAATTGTAGATTAAATGGGCATTTCATCTGGGCATCTTGCTCTGGTGTTATATTGGATTAAATCATGTAAGCGATGATGCCGCAGGTATTGTTTCAGTCCCACAAATCCAGGATTCAGAGGTTGATATATGTGGAATTGCTACTTGAAATTGGTGTGAATAAGTGTGTGTTAGATACCCTGCCTCAGTCCTTACATACAGTACACACTGTGTAGCCAAATCCTACCTCATTGCTAGTGTTTTTAGGATAGGCTCTGGATCTGGATGGATGGGTGGATGAAGATGGATGAATGATTAATAAAAGCAGCCATGTCATTCCAGTACAGTGCTTTAAAATGGCTTTGTTTGTGTAATGAAATAGCTTTTAGGAGAAGCCGTATAGTCAGGAATGAAAATTCCGTTGTCACGTGATGGCACACAATTTGTGAATTTTCACCTTTTAAACCCGAAAGTGTCACGATGACAAAAACGTACAAAATATTACCACAGATGATTAGTCGCTTGTGAAAGTAACAGGAATTTACTGATCATTGTAAATGGTTGTTGTAAAGAGTTTTAGGAGTCTTAATCATTATCACAGCCATCTGTTTGCAAAGCATTTATATTCTCACTTCAAAATAAATTCATGGCAGTTTCATCTCACCTCACTGGCGTTAGCTGAGGAATTTAGCTTGTTAGCAAATTTGTCTTGTCTTGTCTATTCCTGTCTTGTTTTATCTTATCTAGTCTTGTCTTGTCTTGTCTATGAGTAGAGCATAGGCTATATTAGTTTTAAGTACTTCACTTTCTGATTTCCCTTGGGATAAAATTGAGACCTACTGTAGCTTGTTAGCATCATTACAACAGAAGTCCTCAGGGCTAAACTGTAGCTAAATTGATTACCCTAGCATAATATTTCTTTGCTTCTAGCTCCTAGGTGCTCCAGAAGCAGTTGATTTTAAGGTACAAGAGAACCTTATTGTTCACTTAGCATAATAATCATTTACTACTAACTCTTCGTGGTATGGACAATGATTTCTAGTTAGAATGGTTAAGATAAAGACAAAGCCTTGCTGTTGTAGCTTGAGACTTAATATGCACTGAACTATTTAAATGAAGTCTCACAATCTCTTAGAAATCAAATGTATGTGAGATTAGGTTAATCTCTTTTGGTGTTTTCCTTTTATTAATACGCCTCAGTCAAAGAATCAGTTTATTAAGATACCCAATGAAAATTTCTAATCACAACAGGATAAGGACCTTTTCAAATCAAATCAAAGCAAAATTTTTTATTTTTTTGGCTTGGTTTCATTTCACGCTCCCCGTCATGTACCGAAAACTAAAAATTACTGTATGAATGTCAGCAAGGGGATGCCTCTAACAGGTTAAAATTCCAGACCCAAGTGCAGGGATAGCCAATGTACACGATTTATTAACAAAAAATAACATGTTCACAAGGACAGGAGACACTCGGTAACACTAAGCATAAACTTTGTAACACTAAGCAAGAAATGTCAAAAACTACAACTGGAGGCACTGAACAGAAACCACAAAAACACTCGAAGAGAAGGATTCCACCCTGCAAGACGCAAGACTGCAGCTCGTTTTCCAAGACCTCCAGAAACACGCCCATTTTAGGTCTTGCTAACGAAAGCCCCGGAAATTTAGTGAATGCCGACCCTGACAAGATAAGCTGAAAATGTACTTGAATATTATTTCATTGAGTTTAAAATAGAATGGTTGCAAGAACGGTAAACAAACCTTATCTAAAATATGTGCAGAAATCGCCTGAAAATTCTGCAAAGTCACCTGAGCAAAGAGAACAGAAAACTGGTGCTGAAGAAATGAACAATTATATACTAGTTTTGTGACTCACATACAGCATTTATTAGCTTTCGTGCACTTCCTGTAGTCCATTTCATTTCTCAATCTTGGGTTTGACATTAGAGCTTTCAGTAAAAGCAGCATTCAGGATTTTTTTTTCGCTCAGGAAATCACAAAGTCTGACCATAGAGATGGGTTGCACAGTCTCCTTTGTCTGCCAATCAAATCTGATGTTACTGGCTGAATCTTCTTTACTCACTTCATTCATTCTCTCTCTCTCTCTCTCTCTCTCTCTCTCTCTCTCTCTCTCTCTCTCTCTCTCTCTCTCTCTCTCTCTCTCTAAGAAACTGCTCTTTTTATACCAGGCTTTTATTCGTCTCACATAACCAAAAATCTCTCCCAAAAGATCTGCTATGCATTTAAAAAAAAGGAAAAGAAAGAAAGAAAGAAAGAAAGAAAGAAAGAAAGAAAGAAAAAAAAAACAGGAAAGCAAAAAGAAAGTAGGTTTATTTTTCCACTCTTTTGTTATCTCAGGTGAATACATTAAAGCAAAGTTTTAGATTTAAAATATAGAATGTATTAACATGTATAACAGATAATATATATATAAAAAATGTATTTATTTATTTATTATTCTTTTTTTTGTGTGTGTGTGTATTAGAACTAGGGAGAGAGAGAGAAAACCTTGCATTTTGTATTCGCTATGCAAAGATATTCACTGTATACCTGTGTAGCGCCCTGTTCAGAGACTGTAAATAAAGTCGTTATTTCTTTATAGTGTAGAAATTGGTGTGTCATAGAAGAAAATGACAAATATTTCAGGATCAGACAGACTGTAGGGAATAAAATCTGCAACCATAAAGAAAATAAATAAATTACAAAAAAAAAAAAAACACACCAGATTCCCTCATAGAAGTTTCAGGTTTTTGAGTATTTCATCTGGAAATAAAAGTAGAAAGATACTGTAGAACATGATGCTCCTGATGCTCTGGGCTCTCCTGGGAACAAACAAACAAACATATTTAGTCATACTGATTAATTCTACATTCGTTATATTCAATTCAATTCAATTCAATCGCTTTTTACAATAGACATTGTCTCAAAGCAGCTTTACAGAACATAAACATAGAACAGAAGGTAAACATAAGGAATGATATAAAGAATTAACAAAAATAAAAATTCAAGATTATTATTAGATATCTACTGTATAGTTCGTAATGTGTATGTATTTATCCCCAATGAGCAAGTCTGAGGTGACTCAGGCAGCAGTGGTAAGGAAAAACTCCCTTGAATTGGTGAAGGAAGAAACCTTGAGAGGAACCAGACTCATAGGGGAACCTCATCCTCATATGGGTGACACTGGAGGGTGTGATTGTAATATACAGTCAGACAAATGTATTGGTGTAAAGATCACATGGAGTTCAGATCTCCTCTTTAGTATCACAGCGTCCAACTGGAGCTGGTAGATCTGTAGATGTCTCAGGATTCTCACAGAGTCGGCCTCATCTCAGTGGAGGTCCAAAAACTTCATCGCACGGAAGATGATCGGAGCTGGTACAATGTCTGGATGTCTCGGGATGGGTAAAAAGAGAGAAGCATATAAAATGTACAGTAAGAAGTATATGAAATGTACAGCATATATTAAAGTTGTTCTTTGTTTCTGGCTGCAATCCAGCGATACAGTTATATTCCAGTTATACTAGCGCAAAAAAATCATTCAAGCGAATCATTTTATTAGCTAAATCATAGCTAATTTGCGTAAATCTAAGAAAATCTCAACTCTCATGTCACTTGTCTTTCTGTCCCTTTGACTTTTGCTGCTGTCGCTCAATTAGATGTTTTAGAAGAAAACATTTTGTCGCTAGCTAGCGTTAACTCAATGTAACTGTTTCACTATAGAAAGGATTAATAATTTCCTATAAACTCACTATGGTTATCAGTCAGAGTGTGAAAGATGGAACACTGCTATATAGCATCACTGGTCCTACCCTATATAATAGCATTGCAACACTGACTCTTTTCTAAATTTCCTCATACTGATCTTCTGTACGAGTTACTCTCGACTTGTGTGATGCAGAGGTTCCTGCGTTCTCAATCTAACACCCATAATTATAATCAACGGATCATCATCACGTCCTTCGTGTACACAATCACATTGTGTTAGAGAGGAGAAATACACAACGCTGACACAGTTGTTCATGGTCTATTATCTCATGAAGAACGCTGATCTCTTGAAATCTTGTGATTTTCTTCATGTTATTCTTAGCAAGTGAATTACGTCTCTGTGTGACAGCCCTCGGATCTTGTAGCTTTCTGAGGTAGTGTCTACACACACACACACACACTCACAAACACTTGACTGTAGTTCAAATGGCAGTGTCTGATCCTCTCACCGGGGTTTGATTACGGTTGATTGTTGGCTGCATTACTCTATTGATTTGTTTGGGTCTGCCGAACCTGCCCTCATACTGATGGCTGAAGTGTCCAAAAATTGAGATGAGAAAACAAAGAAAAGCAAACATTCCTCCCTAGATATATCTGTAATTCCACACTAACACTGACTGTTGTTTAACATTCATACCAATAATTTTTTAAACAAATGCCCCTTATCTACACAGCAATCGTAAAAAAAAAAAATTCAATTTAGATTTATAAAAAAAAAGTAAAAACTAGCCTCACCCTTGTTGAACTTGGTTTCATAAAGCAGAGAAATTAAGAAGAAAAAAAACAAAACCAGAAAGCAAAACAGCCTGGTGCCTGAATAACACAGAAAATAGCAAATTATGCTGAAAAAAGTTCCATTTAATAGGATTTAAAATTACAAAATACAAAAAATATTTGGACCAGAGATTCTCTAAAGTAGGATCAGTGGACCTCCAGCTTTCCATACAGCAGAGTCAGAGGTCTGTAATGTTTCTATATATATTTGTCTTTTTTATTACACACTGGTTATCAAAACACAACTCACATAAATATACAAAATGAATACAATTATTTGATTTTTTATTAGTTCGGATAAGCGGTAGAAAATGAAGGAATGAATGAATGAATGAATGAATGAATGAATGAATGATTTTTTTATTGAATGTAAAATAAATTATTATAAATATTTTATTATTATAAAATAATTCAGGATTGAAATAAAAAGACAGAGTATTGTACACATTACAAACAAATTAAATATATTTGAACAATATTTAAATACTTGGATTAGGCTCATAGTTCTAGTCTTTGCTCTTTTTTTTTAAACTCTGACCTAATGTGTTTTTTCCCCCAGTTAAATTACTCTCTATACTCTTTAGATTCTTATCAGCCTAAATCAGCCTTATCAGCAGCCTTATCAGCCTTATATTCCTAAAATCCCATGACACATAATCGTAGCTGCAAACACATAATCCTGCATCATTAGAACTTTACAACAATGTTTCCGTTCTGATAAGAACCTGGGAAACATGAGATAAAACCCAAAAATATTAAATGGAGAACAAAAGATAATAAACGTCGCACAACAACAAGGATTCAGCAAATAAACAAACCCGGAACGACGGGTATAAATAGGGAGAGTAGTTAGTGATCTGAGAGAGCTCCTAATTTATCTCAAACATTCCTAATTATCTCAAGAGTGATTCAGGATCAATCTCAGAGCAAAGGAAAATACAACAACTTTTATCTTAGAGAGGAGGCAGGGCTTAACCCTGTTACTAGGTATGACATATTCTTTTGAAGACTGTGATGTGATCTGGTCTATTATAAAGGTTCACTTTGTCTCTATGTTAAGATATTTGAGACTATATCATGTGAGCATTACATTTGTGACCGGTAATATATGAGATGCGCTAACATCTGTATGTTATAAATGTAATGTAAATGTAAATGTAAACATCTCTGACACAGAGCAGAAATGTCATAGAGACAAATGATATCATTTCTAAGGCTATGGCATTTCAGCTCTGTTTCGGAGATGTTAGTGTATTTATAAATGACAGAGCGGCACAATATATATATATATATATATATATATATATATATATATATATATATATATATATATATATATATATATATATATATATATATTCTGGCATTTCTGCACTGTTCCCTGTAATATTATAATCTGATTGGTCACAAAAATAATCCCTACATGATCTAATCTGTATCATTTTATTAACTCACTATCATTATTAAATATTGTATACAACACATTTCTTCTCCCTCTTCACCTTTCAGCCATTTTCTCCTCTGCTAAAGAAACTCTTAAGCCTCTTAAAAGTCTTAAGTGTTAAGATGCTTTGGGAATAACTTTTATCGTTATTAGGATCTTCACTTTTCTAAGAATTTCTAAGAGTTTTCTCATCACTAGGAGCAATTCTTTGCACTAAGAATGTTCATGAATACAGGCCCTGGTGTACAGAGGCAGGAACTGGCTAAGGATCTGGCAGGGCATACACACGTGAGGACACAAAACATAAACAAACCAAAGGGAATTGTCCAAACCATCATGACAATAATCTCAGTATACTGTATATAAGGTACGCAGCCTGTTTGGGTCGTATTTGTTCTCTTGAGTTGAATGAGGTCCATGATTAGGACATGCTGATTATAACATCTTATTGCTTTTGTACAAATATTAGAAGAACTCCTGAGAAAGCTTTTTATCTGTAAAAGAAACTTATGACACACATTAATATTAGTGATGCTTATGTACACGTTTTAATACAATGATATAGAAGGAGGCTGATTATGTAGAAAACATTTTAGGGCAAGACTTTGTGCTCTTGCATTAAAGCCTGGTTTTATGATCTTCAATTGTTATGAAGGATTTTTTGGTAAACACTTCTAGGCTCCCTGATGAAACCTATCAGAGTGTATCAGACAATTCCCTATAATGCTCGGACAATTCTCTATAACTAATAAAAGAACTAATATTATATATTATGCTAATACTAATAATTATTTATTATTATACTACTAATAAAATAATACTAATATACAACATTTGTAGTAATGTTATGGCATTATAGTAACTAGAAATAATGATATATCATCATACACTGTACAAAGTGTTAGGAAAATATTGTTATATGGAAATATTACTGTACATTTACTGCACTGCATATTCTTTAAAGTAAATTATTAAAACAAAAATAAAACCGCAGAGGTCTGGAGCACTTCCACAGTGCAATTCATTCTCTCTTGCTCGTTGCTCCTTTTTATATTTTTTTTATATTGTAATCTTCTGAAGGGAGTGCACAGGATTACAGAGCATCCAGGATGGGCTGAAAGTGGGGTAATAAAAAAAAAAACAAGAAAAAAAAAAAAACTGCTGTGTCCATCCACCAGTATCAGGGACCCACATCAGAGAAGATTATTACAACTCAATTTATTTAATGGAACAGAGATAAGGAGTTGATGGAGGGATGAAGAGAAAGAGAGTACATGATGGAGGGATAGGGTAATAGAGGGATAGACATAATGCAGCATAGATAGACCTAGGCACACTTATGCGGATAGGAGAGATAGAGAGAGAGAGAGAGATAGATAGATAGATAGATAGATAGATAGATAGATAGATAGATAGATAGATAGATAGATAGATAGACAGACAGACAGAGAGAGAGAGAGAGAGAGAGAGAGAGAGAGAGAGAGAGAGAGAGAGAGAGAGAGAGAGGACACATTGATGTGTGTTTGCCACACAGATGCTGCAGTTGGGACTTCTCATGAGCCAGATGGAGGGTGTATGATGTCACATGGTGTAGTGTGGTGATGTTGTTGAAGTAATATTTCAAGGGGGAAAATTTAATGGAAATAAAATATTGCAAGTCGTATTATAAAGACATATTAGACATCCAGTGTGTGGTTATTTACTTCGGTACTGAAACCTTGTATGCAGAAAATTCTTAATTCCACTCAACTATAAAACTGTTGTAGAAAGAACATTATTTATATTTACAGTACATTATGTCCTATCCAGTGTCACTCAAATGAGGGTGAAGTTCTCTCCTGAGTCTGGTTCCTCTCTAGGTTTCTTCCTCATATCATCTCAGGGAGTTTTTCCTCACCACCGTCACCTCAACCTTGATCATTAGAGATAGATGTTAGAGATGTGTAGTAACTTTAACCTTTAAAAATGTTATGCTGTTTCTATACTGTACTTATGTAAAGCTGCTTTGAGACAATGTGAATTGTTAAATGTGGTATAAAAATAAACGGAGCTAAATAGAATTCTTTAATCCTTTTTATTTAGAACTTCAGATGACCTAGTCAAGTCAAGTCAAGTCAAGTCACTTTTATTGTTACATCACCACAGCACATGTGCCTTGGTGAGTGAAATTCTTAGGAGCAAACTCCAGGAATTACAGAACAGTTATGCAGATAAGATATAGATAATGAGTTGACAATAGTGCAATATGTGTGTACAAAAGTGAAGTGAAGTGACATACAGCGACCCATCCATTTGACCCATCCAAAGTTCACACACACATCAGTGAACACACACCCGGAGCAGTGGGCAGCCATTTATGCTGCAGCGCCCGGGGAGCAGTTTGGGGGGTTCGGTGCCTTGCTCAAGGGCACCTCAGTCGTGGCCGGCCTGAGACTCGAACCCACAACCTTAGGATTACGAGTCATAGTCTCTAACCATTAGGCCACAACTTGCCCCAGTATGTACAATTAACAAACATAATGAAATCAACAGGTGAAATGTCAGTACGATGTGTGTACAATATGTACAATTAACAAACAGATATGTGCAATATGCTCATACATATAGTCAGTACACACAGTGTACTATTGGGCATCCTTACAGTGGCACTACACATTATATGCAACATGTACTTATATATGTATATGTGTAAATATATGTAAATATATTATATATAAAATACTATAAGGTGCAAAACAGATTGTACAGGTACAGAAGTGACATGGATGTGCATCGGATGGTATCTAGTGGTAACAGATGGATTATGGCATTAAATGCAGTTGGATGCTGTATAAAATGTAATTCAATTCAACTCAACTCTGTTCAGTTTTAGTTGTGTAGCACTTTTAAGCTTTATATAAAAGTACAAATTCAGCACATGAATGATAAATGTATTCATTTATCCATAATGGGCAAGACAGGGTTGATGGTAGCATTGAATCCATCATACATTGAATCTGACCTGCTGGCGTAAAGACAGACTTGTAGATATAATTGGATGTGGTGGACTAGGGTTTAGGACATTGGTCTACCACTCAGAAGGTTGTGAGTTCAAATCCCAGGTCCACCAATCTACCATTGCTGGGCACCTGAGCAAGGCCCTTAACCATCAATTGTTCAGTTGTATGAGATAAAAATGTAAGTCGTTCTAGATTAGATCGTCTGACAAATGCTGTAAATATAAAATAAGGTGTCTTGATTACATCACTAGAAAGCTTGGACCTGATTTGAAGGTAATTTTCACTAAAGTCTTAATATTGCTGTCAATGTGTAGCGAGGTCAGTCTGTTCTCTTCGCTAATGTAAGGTTAGATTAGCATAGCTACCAGTAGCATAATTAGCTATTCAGCAAGTCTATGTCTAGCATATTGGTTATTTCCACTAGGTTTTACTGCTGATTACTTCAATTGCAAACGATGTAGCATCGTAGCATCAATCACGCGGCCAGCAGACTTAAACAGATTGAGGTGAAACACCATTCAGGTGAAATGGTTTAGTCGATTTTAACAGTTTAAAATGAACCTTAAAATGTTATTTCTCACATGAAAATATGAGAAATAAAATTTCATTTACTTTTTCATATGTGATATAGATTATATTTATAAGTAGCAAGTTTACCTAAGAACTTTTCAAAGATCGATACATTATCTATATTTTAACTTAAGTGTAATATTTCAGTACTTTTCCTTCACTCCAGGATCGTAAAAGTCGTTTTCTATCTTTACTAATTGAGCCCAAATTGCTGCCACATAAACACACACACTAACTCTTCCACCTTTTTTGTGTTGCCCATTAATTTCCCCCTAATTGAATGGCTAGGCTTAGTGTAATTATGTCTTTTTGTTTGATTGCGTTCTTCATCTGTTCGTGTAACCGAAACGATTAAGCCTCATTCGTATAGATTGCATTGACTCATCACCGGTTTCACCAGGTTCACATTAGTGAGACTTATATGTAAATTTCCCCAAAGCAGGCTATATGCTCTTGTAGAATTCAAAGGTTTTTCACTCTCACTCATTTTCTACCGCTTATCCGAACTTCTCGGGTCACGGGGAGCCTGTGCCTATCTCAGGCGTCATCGGGCATCAAGGCAGGATACACCCTGGACAGAGTGCCAACCCATCGCAGGGCACACACACACTCTCATTCACTCACACACACTCACACACTACGGACAATTTTCCAGAGATGCCAATCAACCTACCATGCATATCTTTGGACCGGGGGAGGAAACCGGAGTACCCGGAGGAAACCCCCGAGGCACGGGGAGAACATGCAAACTCCACACATACAAGGCAGAGGCAGGAATCGAACCCCCGACCCTGGAGGTGTGAGGCAAACGTGCTCACCACTAAGCCACCGTGCCCCCCTAAAGGCTTTTCAATGCTGGATTTTTTTCTTTCTTCTATAAATGCCCTTTTGTTCGTATCCAGTTAGATCGATGAGGCTCACGAATAATAATAAAAATAATATCCAAGCATAAATCATTAAGAAGAAACTATGAGTAAAAGTGATGGAATATAATGGGGAAAGTCTGCTTTACTCCGAGTGCATGAAATGTCTTGGGATGTTTTTATCCATAGTGTATTTCTGCTTCTGCTGTCTGCCCTTCCCCCTTTTCAGTGTCCTCTGCGATATCAATTTATAATCTGTCCAGGAGGACACAGTTGTGTCCTTTCTCCGTTCCCAACCAGCTTTTTTTTTCTTTTTAACACGTTTCAGTATACAGTAGTGAGTGTCTGTTTCTGGTGTGTGTGTGTGTGTGTGTGTGTGTGTGTGTGTGTGTGTGTGTGTGTGTGTGCGTGTGTGTGTGTTTCAGTTTGGCATTTGTGCTGATTTTTTCTCCCCGATGTGTGTCTGCTTGTGCTTTACCTTCCAGACATGTGTGAGCGTTCCCTTGTGGACTGCTGGTAAATATTAGATATGTCTGTTTCATTTATAATGGGACTATAAATTAAATATAGAGAGGGAAACAGATGGGAAGAGAAATCTACCTTTTCCCCATTTGGGCTGCGTTCGTCAAGGTCCCTGGGTTTCAGGCTGATGTCAGGTTGTCAGAGTGACATTTCGCCAGGCCTGGAGCAGCGTGCTGGGAATCCGCTGCAGATCTCACTCCAGGTCATTTAGACATGACACCTCTGACGGAGACGGCGAGATAGTTCTTTGTCGCTGCGTATGTGATGGTGTGATGGTGTGTCTTAAGGAATAAACTCATACACATCCTATTAACATGCACTCACACATATCAACGGAAATACATACGCCTATACAGACATATCCACACAACACATTTGTGTGTCCTATCCCACTCTGTTCCCAGGGCTAATCAGTCAGTCACACCTCTGGTCTCACCACTGGTGCTTGATGGCGGGATACGCTTGCAGTCTCATAAGTCAGTTGTCTTATAAGGCAGCAGTTTAATATCTTTGAGTTCCATATGAGCTTCGAAGGCCGTATACATCACCACATTATCAGGTTTCTTTTCTGACACGTATAATCACTAACCCTAAACTAATTTAGATAAGATGGAATAAACGATCGTTGTGAAAAATAGAGCGGATGTTGTACGGCATTTTCACAGCAGACTCCTTATATAGAAAAGTATATAAAGAGTATATAAATATGCATATAAAGAATTCTGCCAAACACAGGATCCTTATAGTTTTCTCACTTTTAGCAATTATTTAAGGGAAATAAATTAGAAAAAAAAAAGCGTTCGATCAGATACATAAGTCTCTATGAGAATTTAAGGATGTTTAGGTTCACTCTCAGGCTCTAAATGGAGTGTTTTATTAAAACTAATTGACTTGTTTGGAGGACGCACGGTGGCTTAGTGGTGAGCACGTTTGCCTCACACCTCCAGGGTTGGGGGATTGATTCCCGCCTCCGCCTTGTGTGTGTGGAGTTTGCATGTTCTCCCCGTGCCTCGGGGGTTTCCTCTGGGTACTCTGGTTTCCTCCCCCTGGTCCAAAGACATGCATGGTAGGTTGATTGGCATCTCTGGAAAATTGTCTGTAGTGTGTGAGTGAATGAGAGTGTGTGTGTGCCCCGCGATGGGTTGGCACTCCGTCCAGGGTGTATCCTGCCTTGATGCCCGATGACGCCTGAGATAGACACAGGCTCCCCGTGACCCGAGAAGTTCGGATAAGCGGTAGAAAATGAGTGAGAGTGAACTAAAATAACTAAACTAAACTAACTAAAATAAAGTATGTTTAAATTAAATATTTATTTTCCAAATCCACAGGGAGCCCCAGCAGAGTGATGAAAGAGCCACTTGCGGCTCCGGAGCCGCGGGTTCCCGACCCCTGCTCTGGTTTGATTATATAGAATAGAAGATTTTATTTTGTCACATATACTTTACAGCACAGTGAAGTTGTTTATTCGCATATACTAACTTTGGAGGTTGGGGTCAGAGCACAGCATTAGCTATGATTCAGAGCAGTGAGGGTTAAGGGTCTTGCTCAAGGGCCCAACAGTGGCAGCTTGGCAGATCTGGGGCTTGAGCACTGTTTCTCCAATCAGCAACCCAAAGCCTTAAACGCTTGAGCCACCACTTCCCCTGAATCTACTGAAGCAAGGCTGATGTGTGGGAAGTGCAAATCTTTAAGGTGTTCATGTTGGACCAAATACATCCACAGCAGAAGGTTAGAAAAGTGCCAAGCAGATGGGATGGATCAGGAGACTGGAGACTGGAGGGAACCACAGCAGAAGACACGTGGCAGGTATTTCGATAAACCTCCGAAAACCTTTAATTAAGATTTATTTTTGCCGTATCAGTCAGATGCTACGTGACTTTTATCTCCTGGATTTCTAAGTGAGTAACAAATCCAAACGATCTCACACACTATATAGTCATTCACCAGGAGAGAACTCTGAAAAAAGAGGGCCTGATCCAAAAATCCCAGAAATAAATGGGAAATGTCTATCATGACTTGTTAAGATGGAACCTGAACAACTGGCTACGATGGTAGATGCACAAATAAGAAAAGAATAGAGAACTAAGAAGAGATAACAACAATAACATAGTATCGGTGTCAGGTTGATACTAGCAAGAATTGTTTTTATTGTCTATTAGATAGCAGAAAAATACAAAGAACCAATTTAATCCGATTCTGTAATAATTGTTAAGTATCAGAATGAGATTTGGGAAAGGTTTTTTTGGTAAATGGAAATATTTACATACTGTACAAAGACTTTTTTTTAATGCTACAGGATTCTCGTTAGCATGCTAACTCGAGAACGGTCAGTTAAATGTTTGTCGGATTTATATGGAATTATTAGTAAGAATTTGATCCAAAACAAACAAGATAAAAGTCACAGCAAGGTCAAGCATCTGAATTTTTATATCTTCAGTAGTTTCCTTCTAGTTTGAAATATATTTGTAAAGGTATTTGAGGCATCCAGGTTAATACCTTGAGGAACTAGCCTTGTTGGCAGTGTTAGCATTCCTGAGTTCTGCTAGATGGGTTTTTTGGTTGTGTGATTATTATGTGTAACAACTTTAGTTAAAAAAAAAAAAGCTTAAGAAGTTTGAAGTCTGATGGTTTCTATATTGTTATCAGTACTGGGGAAAGAAAAATGACCAAAGTTTTCTACCATTCTATCACTGTTTTGTATATTTTCTGTTCTGGAAAGAAAACTGAAGGGATAATAGAAAGAAATAACTAGTTACTTTGGGGAAGTCGTGGCCTAATGGTTTGAGAGTTTGACTCATAACCCTAAGGTTATACTGTACCACAACTGAGGTGCCCTTGAGCAAGGCACCGAACCCCCCAACTGATCCCCGGGCACCGCAGCATAAATGGCTGCCCACTGCTCCGAGAGTGTGTTCATGGTGTGTGTGTGTTCACTGATGTGTGTGTGCACTTTGGATGTGTTAAATGCAGAGAACGAATTCTGAGTATGGGTCTCCGTACTTAGCCGTATGTCACGTCACGTCACGTCACATCACCACAAACAACTTAAACTTAAGAACCTTTGTTACATACTGTGCATCAGCAGGAATCTTGCTATCTTTGTTGCTCAATTAACAGAAGCATTATTAATTTGCTTATAATAGTTGTGTCTTGATATCTCACTGGTTGTTTATTGTTTATGTTTTGCTCCCACTGTGTGATTTATTGTGAGCATTTCCAACACGATTAAAGAGTCTGTGAGAAAAATCATGGCTAATAATCACACATTTTGCATCGTGATATCTGAGCGTTTTGACATCCACAGTCGTTTTGTCTCCTGCTTTCTTTCAGTTCCTAATTGATTCGGCTAAATGACTCATTGATAGCAGCTTTTCCTAAGCAGCGAAGTAGAGCTGTCTTCTTCACAAACCAACATGGCAGAGAAAACAAGTAGCATCTTTGTGCCTTCATGTGTGTCTGGGTCTCCTTGGAAATCTCAGATCTCACACATCGTGCAACAGCATACTCGCTCAGACATGCACGTATTACAGCGCACACACACACACACACACCTTTCTCCGGGGGACTCCCCGTATGCGCATGTGTGTGTGTGTAGGCAGTCTGCAGAAATAGAAGTATGCCTTCTCCCATTGCCTTATTTTGTCATTCAGGTAAATCCTTTCATGCATTTTATTTTCTTCGACTGAAAACAGAAAGGCTGTTCGTCATGGCAGCCGAGTGATCGGAGCGCGGTCAGATCGCATTGGAGCACACGCACTCTGGAAATGACTGACAAAACAAATACACAGCAGAAATCCCTCCTGTTCGATTCGACTGTCACTTTAAACCTCTGCTTTTTTCACGTCACAATTTAACCAACACACGTTTTATACATTCATTAAATATGAATTCATTTATAAAAAAATAAAAATCTTTACTATGAACTGGATCATTCGATGATGAAAAATATTGTATCTATGAAAATGAGTAATAAGGCTGTTATATATATATATTATATATTATATATATATATAACATTATATATATATAACATATATATCATTATCTAATACACATTATGTGTTTAATTTGATTCCATTTCAATTCCATCAGGAAATCAACAACACTGATGTAATGATTTACAAATCTGAACCTCAAGCCCTGTGTGTGTGTGTGTGTGTGTGTGTGTGTGTGTGTGTGTGTGTGTGTGTGTGTGTGTGTGTGTGTGTGTGTGTGTGTTGCATTATTTGTGGAATATTAATATTAAATATTTCATGCATTGACTGTGTTCAGGTTAGAGGGTTGAGTGAATATTGTGGGGTTAAAAAGGGAGGGACTGTTGTATAAAAAAGATTTGCTCTAAATGCTACATTCTCTCTCTCTCTCTCTCTCTCTCTCTCTCTCTCTCTCTCTCTCTCTCTCTCTCTCTCTCTCTCTCTCTCTCATTCTCTCTGTGTCTTACACTCTTGTTTTCTCACCTTCTCCTTCCTGCTCTACTTTCTAATTTCACATGTGGATCACAGGTTGCATTTTTTTTTCTATCTCATTCCATCTGTCTTGTGGTACCACTTTCCCACCTCTCTCTGTCACTGACCCTGTACCTCACGCTATCTCTCTCCCTCTTTTCGTCTCTTCCCCTATAACACATTATCCCATATCTCTCTTTGTTTCTCTTGTCTCTCATATCCTGTCCTCTCTCTCGATGACCCGGCGGATCAGCTCGGCTGAGAGGGATAGAGGCGTGTTTTTTTTTTTCACAGTGCTCCCTCCATTTGCTGATTACATCACCTGCTGGGGAAGATAATGGTCATCCACTGAGACAAGAGATGATACACAAATATGTGCATTTCTATACGCTTATTCTCCGTTCTTCACACGTGCTTTTAGATCGTTGTTAAAATCTACTCACGACACAGAGAAAAGCTAATAACAAAGGGCTTACATGAAATCACTCCATTCTTCTAGGAAGGCTTTCCAATAGATGTTGCAGCATGGCTGTTGGCATTAGTGAGATGTCTGGGGCTCTGATGTCAGGTGATGAGGTCTGGGGTTCAGTCGGTGTTCCAATTCATCCTAAAGGTGTTCAGTCAGGTTAAGTCAAAGTCAGGGCTCTGTGCAGGACACTCAAGATCTTCCACTCTAACCTTACCAGACTAACCTTGTCTTATGTCATGGAGCTCAAGGGCATTGTCAAGCTGGAGAAGGTTTGTGCATCGTAGTTTCAGGGAAGGGAAACTGTAATGCTACAGCATACAAAGACATTCTGTACAATTGTATGCGTCCAAGTCTGTGGAAGAACAGTTTAGGGATGAACCACAAATACTGTCGGTGCGATAGTCAGGTGTTTCGACAAACCCATTGCAATAAAATATATTAGAAGACATCTGGTAAAGTGTACGTTATATGTAGACATTTGATAAACATGGTGTTTGAGAATGATAAAGCAAAAGTACACACACACACACACACACACACACACACACACACACACACACACACACACACACACACACACACACACATACACACACACACACAATGAGTTTCACTGGGTTAGAAAAGCTTCACCTTAGAGGACTAATTCATACAGGCATGTTACACTGTTACCGTCTAATCCAACACGGCATCGGCTCTGTTTCTTCACCTCCCTGACTTCCTTCTTTCCTTCCTCCCTTCTGTCTCGGCTAGTCTCTAATGTGACATGAGGCATTATTTAGAGGCAGATGGCACATCAGCACATCTGAAGAGGATTCCACAAACAAACAACAGCCCAGCAAGCAAACAACTGACAAGAGCAAGAAAATGCATTATTCAATATTATAAAGGAGGGGGTGTTGTGTTCATAATTTATATTCATAAATGATCACATCAGTCACTTAGACATTCATATTCACAGAGAGAGTAAACACACAAACACACACACACACACACACACACACACACACACACACACACACACACACACACACACACACACACACACTCTCTCTCTCTCTCTCTCTCTGCCCTCATTCAGTCAGGGAAGGGTAGAGTGACGGGGAGCGCCTTCCTGTCTGTACACCTTTTAATGACAGACGACCTTTCTAGGGGCCATTTCATATCTCTCTCTCTCTCTCTCTCTCTCTCTCTCTCTCTCTCTCTCTCTCTCTCTCTCTCTCTCTCTCTCTCTTCTACATCCATTCCTCCTTCTGTAACTCCACCTCACCTCACTAGTATCCATGATGCTGGAATGTATGTGTGTATGTGTGTGTGTGTGTGTGTGTGTGTGTGTGTGTGTGTGTGTGTGTGTGTGTGTGTGTGTGTGTGTGTGTGTGATTGTCTGTGTGTGTGAGAGAGACTTATCATGTAGCTAGGAGCTCTCAGAAGGTGAAAACATGTCACGGATGTCCTCTGAAGGCTCTCAGAGAAACACGGCTGCGTCTCTGCGCTACTATCTGTGTGTCTCTGCACTGGAGCGCTGAAATGTCAAAGAGTCTGTCCAGAGACGGAACATGACCAGATGCTGTGTGTGTGTGTGTGTGTGTGTGTGTGTGTGTGTGTGTGTGTGTGTGTGTGTGTGTGTGTGTGTGTGTGTGTGTTTGTGTGTGTGTGGTTTGTAAATACTCCACTTTCTACCTGCACTAGGGTCTGGAAGTCAGAGTCCGCTACCGATTTCAGTTTTCATTTCATCACTCTTATCAAATTTTGTCCGATTCTCTTTCTCTATCTATGTTCTTCACTAGTAGAAATCAAGGCTGAGTTTTCTTATTGACATTCGAAGCAGTGAGCAGTGATTTATCCATAACAAAGGGAATCACATCTAATCCACAAGTACAACACGTTATCTTGAAATCTTAACAATAGAATACTTCAAAGCCCTTATTATTTTTGTGTTGATGTGCGACTCTGTTTAACAACAGCTTTTTTTCCCCCCATTTTTCTTACATCATATGTATAGTATATTTGAATGTCTTCATTCCATTAGCACATTTTTTGCTAATTCTATGCTATAAAAAATAAATAATGAATAAAAAATAAATAATAAATGTAACTTTCAGAGCTGTTAATCATTTAAGAGCAAAATCCTTATAAAATATCTTATTAGATTCGATATTGAAAATGAATTAACATCAGTGCCTGCGTGAACATGCTAATGCTACATAGCCAGCAACTATTAGCGATTGCTAAATTGTTTGTTATTCTGCAATTTTTTTTGTGACTTTTTAGTTATAATCAACATCCTTCCTTTTAGCACTTTTTGTAATAGCTATGTAATCTTTTCCGTGCTCTTTCTGCTACCTGAGCAAGTTTTATCGTCATCAGACTCTGTGGTGTTAGCATTAAGGCCATTCTTGACTTTCTCCACCATCCAGTTGCATTTTTGGCTTCGCCTCCTTAGGTTCAGACATCTTGTGGCTCACATGAGTGTAAAAGCACTGCACTATAATGAAGCAGGCTGAGCTGAGGTAATCCAGGGGAAATTACAGGCTAACAAGGTGCTTTCAGACAGCTACCTGTGGAACCGTAACACAGTTCTCTATAAATTCTCAAATCATCAGTATGAACATAAATTATATATAACAGTCTGAACAATTTCAACATTCTACATCATTACATACTGTATAACCTGAAGAAATGTTTTTTTTTTTTTTGTGAGTTTTTAAGCATCAGATATCGGGAACACGTTAATATTAAACATTTGGCAGGATCCATTTATCACAGCTAATTACAGCTAATAACATTTATATTGTTTCACTTTTGCATTTATTTTAAATTAGTAAAAGAGAACTTAAATGAAAAACGTCAAATCACACGTTTGCTAATAACCTTAATACATTTTAATACTAGTAACTATAATACTTTACATAATAAAGGTACACTAACACTACCAATAATAATTATTTTATTTATTTTATTTATTTATTTATTTTTACCCTCTTTTGTTTCTTACTTTTTTGTACTTCGTATTGTAAAGCTCTTTCAAATGTATTAAAGATGCTTTTCTTCTACGACTTCTTTTTCTTCATTTTCTTTTTTGTCTTCTGCTTCTTCTTCTTTTTATTATATATATATATAATTATCATTTTTTTTGTACTTCATATTGTGAAGGACATTTAAATGTATTAAAGATGCTTCTTCTTCTTCCTTTTCTTCTTCCTCTTCTTTTTCTTCTTCTTCTTATTATCCATTTGAAAGCTGTTATACAGTAAATAATTCCACAGTAAGATCCCAGGTGTTTATTCTCTAATTCCAACATCTTCCTTTTCTGTCCTTTCCCCATCTCCATTTTTCTCTCTGCTTTTAATCTTTCCCTACATCATTTCAGCTCTGCTGCTTGTCCTCTGAATAGAGAGACACCTCCATGCTTCTTTTGAGTCAGAGGACATTGCCTTTTATTGAAAAAATGCAAAGCACATGTAATACCAAGCGTGAGGTTGTGTGCCTTAGTATGCTTTTCTTTACCCTGAGATATTCACACACACACACACCACACACACACACACACACACACACACACACACACACACACACACACACACACACAAACACACACGTACTCACACGTGCGTACACTGCTGTATTTATAGAACAATGTTCTTCCATGTCAGACTTCCAATGCATTATAAAACAGCGAATGGATCGTTGCATACTTTGGACGAAGTGACCTCCATTAAGAAGCAATATTAGATGAGGAGAGGACAGACCTGATAGACACACACACACACACACACACACACACACACACACACACACACACAGAGAGATAAAGAGACGCACATGATCATAAAGTCCCTGGTGACGCACAACTCTGTTCGTGGAGCTGTAGATTAGCATCGAGTACACGACTGCACACCAAAACAAATAACGTGTACAAAGATAATATAATTACAAATACCTATTCTATCAGGAGATACATTTCTTCAACAGTATGCACTGACAACAAGCCTGCAACTGTGCAATAAATAAATAAACTACTTGAGTCATTTCTCCTAAATCAACGTAATTACAGACTATATAAAGAACGTTAACATAAGCTGGCTAGATAAGCTGCTAGGCTAATAGCTTGATAGCTTCCTCAGCTAGCTATGTTGTTCTAGAAATCTAGCAAAGATGCTCCATACACATTGTTCTTAGCATTTACTTAAAGCCTGTAGCAGCATTTTACATACAGTATATCTATCTTTAAATATTCTACCAAACATGGAAATTCTTCTAAACACCAATCTACTAAACACTACAAAGTGATAAAACATTTGGCTAGCTAGTAAAGCTCACACAGCTAGCTAATGGCTTATGAGTGCAGATTTCTCGGGGTTGGATGTTGAGCTGTAAAATGCCACATGATATCTCCACAGGGTTTGGCTCACAGAATTTGTAGATAATTATCATGCTGTTTCTTTTAATAAAGCATTTAAAAAGTGAAGATGCAGCACCAGATTAACAATGTCTACTTTGTCAGACATTGATAGTAAGCATTCGGTCAAATAAATATAGAAATACTGTCAGGAAACTGCTTTATTTATTATTCTGTTTTCCTATTTAAACTTAGACAAAAAATTATCAAGAGTAACTCCTCCTAGGGCTTTCGAGCCACATGCACCAAATTGTATGTTGTAGACCCTGGTCTGAAGTTTGTTGCTATTACTTTTCTAAGCGATCCGAGTACCGGTACTTCCGGTACTGGGTCTCAAAGTGGCCTTAGACTCCCATTCTAAACTTTGGAGGTTTATAACTCAGCAAGCTTTTGAACTATCTACACCAAACTCGGCCAGCTCCTTTAGGCTGATACTCTGAACAAAGTTTTAAATCAGTGTACAGACTGGCCTTTCGGTTGTCCCGCAGCCCCGCCCCCAAAATATGCAAAATCAAAAAACTTTTTACAACATGGACATGTGACATATCAAAACACTCAGAACTTCCTCACGGGTATTCTGATGACGTGACGTGATGTCATGTTATGCCAGGGGAAATTTTTTTGCACAACATGGGCATGTGATATATAAAAAAAATCAGCACAATGAGGGGAACCCTCGGGGGTATTCTGATGATGTCACGTGACGTCACGTGATGTCACGTCAAAATCAAAAATTAGCACAACATGAACATGTGACATATCAAAACACTCAGCCCAACAAGGGGAACTTCCGCAGGAGTATTCGGATGACATCATATGCTCGTCTCCACTTGTCTACACCCTAGATTTCTGTCCACTTGCCTCCAAAAGTAACACTGATCCTTATGTCCACTCGCCTGCAAAAAGCACCGGCCTTTGCGAATACTTGCACCGTCAAAGCCAACATCAAAGTTTGTTGCGACGAACTTTACAAACCTAGTTTTGTAATTGTCGTTGTTTAAATGATCACAATTGCACAATTATTTTAACTTACCCCAAATCTAGTCAATCAGCAAAGCATCATATTCAATTATGTTAACACATAATACAATTCCTTTCCCTTAAATACATGCTTGAATCTTTCTAGATTTTTAAAAGCACTGTACAAATAACAGTCAATGAATTGAAATGAATTATATACAGTATTTGTATTTTATATATATACTATTACAGTTGCCAAGAAGTCAAGAAGCTTTCGATTTTTTCTAATGTTGTATTGTTCTAGTCTGTTTTTGTTAATTGGACATTTATACAGACTTATTTTTAAAAAAAAAATTAAGATAGCATTGCGCTAACATGTTAAGGCACTGTTCATTTGTATAGACGATATATCTAGAAGTCAGTTTGTGTCACATGGTTTGTATACAAGTCAATAAACGACTTTGAAAAGGTTTTGAGTTAATAATAAAAATGAAAAAGAAAAACTCAAGATTAAGGGAATGTTTCTGTAACAACGTAGCTTCCACTTTTGTACTCTGGGCTACAAAAGTCTAGCTCTACCTCTTTATCAGACTTACAGCTAGAAAGGAGAGTAGCAGACTTATCCTTTAGCTCAGACAGACGTGTCTGCCAAACATCTGCGACAGTCGAGAGCCAAGCGTGATGTGCAGAGAAATGAAGGGAATGGCTCGGACTGACGGCACATCCATTACGACTTATCAAGGCCCTTCCCCAGCACCAGGCCTGCTTGTGTGTGTAATCTCAGTTCCCAGGGTTTGTGACATCGGCCAATGTGGGGGGAACATCGAGATTGGAAGAACAAATGTCATTAGCGCCAAGCAGGGGCGTAATCTTCCCGAAGTGTCTACCATCCTCTCGAGTTTTAAATCTCAACAAGAGCGAATGGTGTCAGGAACGTGGAGCTAAATATACCGCGAGCCGACAGGCACCCATAACAGTGGATACCCTGCTTACTTTGAAGAATTCCAATTACTGTCAGTGCTTCAAATGTGTGTAAAATTGTGTGTGTGCATGTGTGTCTGCCTGTGCTAATCCATCCATAACGTAGCCCAAGCATCTCAGGCAGCTGTGTATGTAATTTCCCCTGTAATTAGTGTTTATTCAGTGTAGTTTGATTTGTCCACAAAAAGCTGAAAGTTCTTCCAGAAAATAGAGGAGTGAATGTTTGGATTCAAATGCCAAATTAGTGTGTGTGTGTGTGTGTGTGTGTGTGTGTGTGTGTGTGTGTGTGTGTGTGTGTGTGTGTGTGTGTGTGTGTGTGTGTGTGTGTGCTTTAGGGTCTGTTTTCAATTCTTGGTCCCCACAAAGATTTTGATTTTCTGTGGACATTTGTCTGGCCCCAATGCAGCGACTTTTTAACCTTTATTTACTTATTTATTCATTTTGCAGCTTTTATTTAAAAAACAAAATAAAAGAGTCAACAGGTTTTGTAGATTTAGGTGTAGGCATAGCATTAATAATTCTCCATCAATAATTATGTCGTAGGAAGGTCCTCAGTAAGATAAACTTGAGGGTGTGTTTGGTGTTTTAGTGTCTGTTTTAAGTCTTGCTCCCCACAAAGATTTTGATCTTGTGGGAACATTTGGCCGGTCCCCATGAGGAAACTTTATTTATTTATTTGTTTATTTGTTTGTTTATTTATTTATGAAAAGAGAATAAATGTTTCTGTTTAGTTACTAAGGTTAAGGTTAGATGTAGGTGCAGTATATATAGGTGACAGCATTAATTTTGCTCCATCAATTATTATGTCCGTGGAGGGTCCTCAGTAAGATAAACCTCTGTGTGTATATGTGTGTGTGTGTGTGTGTGTGTGTGTGTGTGTGTGTGTGTGTGTGTGTGTGTGTGTGTGTGTGTGCGTGCGTGCGTGTGTGTGTGTGTGAGGAATTAGTTTGTTTTCAGCTTCCAAGATTTTTTTACAGGCAGTTCTAAACTTAGCAGTGTAAATCACCTGTTCACAATGCTGACCTTCTCTCTCTAATCTATAGCGCAGTAAGAATATATCACCCCACTACACAATGCAGCCAATCTGGATTTAATTACCGACTGGCCCCAGAGGGCAATTTATAACATGCACACACACACACACACACACACACAAACCATTGGGATGAAGGAGAGTATGCGTAGGTGGAAGGTTACAAAAAACTGGCTTGGTTTTTGCATCCTCCCAGGAAATCTGCTTTGGGAATCCAGACTCCTCAAGGATCTGCCCCAAATGAAAGAATTGCTGTCTAGATATTTTTCATACGATATTCATCCACACTCCCAAGTGGCATGTTGTTGTTGTTTGTTTTTTTGCTAGACGATTATTTGTTTGTGCTAATATGAACTGCTGTGTTTGATAGTCTGGGAAATGAAATCAATCAAATCAAATCAAATTTTATTTGTCACATACACATACATACAGAGTACGACATGCAGTGAAATGCTTTTTATGTCTGTTCTGTATTCGAGCATAAAAAGAAATGGAATTAAGGATAAAAATAAAACCAAATGGAGGTAGATAAATAAAAAGTATAAACTCTATAAAAATATATGAAAATATATGTGAAAAATATATGTCTATACATAAATGTGTATGGTTTTAGTGATTGTCCTTAAAGTGTCTATGTGCAGTACGGTGTGTATAAAGTGGTACTGTGCTGTACAAGTCCAGAGTTAAAGTGAAAAAGTGAAAGTGACTTAGATGGCTAAGTGTGGTGACTCCATACTCAGAATTTGTTCTCTGTGTTTAACCCATCCAAAGTGCACACACACAGCAGTGGGCAGCCATTTTTTTTATGCTGAGGTGCCCAGGGAGCAGTTGGGGGGTTTGGTGCCTTGCTCAAGGGCACCTCAGTCGTGGCCGGCCTGAGACTCGAACACACAACCTTAGGGTTACGATTCAAACTCTCTAACATTAGATCCTGGGTGTTTCCCGGTTTAAACTCTGAATGGCCTGGGGGAAGAAACTTCTCCTCATCCTCTCTGTGTTTGCTTTCAAGGAGCGGAAGTATTTCCCTGAACGCAACAAAGAAAAGAGTCCATTGTTGGGATGGCTGAGATCCTTTACATTCTTTCTGGCCCTGGTCCGGCACCGTGTGCTGGAGATGTCCTGTCGCTGTTGTTGAATTATGTGGCTGAACAATTTTTTTGGATTTGACATTTTGAGTTTTTTTTTAACTAGTATTATGCTTGGCATCTTGACAAATGGCCAAAAATATAATAAAAGAACTTTTATTTTGGTCACTTTCTAACCCCATATTGACATCTGCCTGCAAAGATTATGTCAGGGAACAGCTCAGTTGGTCAAATTTCAGTTTCCCTAAAGCAGGTTTGTCTAAAACTTTGATCGTTATATTTTCACAGTTAATTTCAAGGTTTGATCCAGTTTTTTTCAAGAACCTAAAGGTTTTTGCAGTGAAGTTTTAGAAGAACCTTTTTTTGTTCTATACAGATTTCAATCAATGCTTCTTCAAAAAAATAGTTCATTCTTAGTACCAAACACTTCTCAGAAGAACCTTTTATGCTCATCCATGGATGTTTCTGTCGTACAAAAGCTATTCAAGAACCTTTCATTTTAAGAGTGTACATAGTGTAGCTAAATGGATACAAGACTAATAAATTCAGTTTGGAATCAGATAGCAGCTTTGGAAATGAAATGAAATCCAAGTGAGAGGTTTCTGGGTTTATTTTAAAATGCTAGAATTTTACTTATGGTTGAGGTTCATACATTTCACTCATATGAGATTGTTGAACATCCCGTATCAGATGTAATATCTCCCACTCTCCTGGGAAGGATTGTAGAACATGGCTAAGGGGAAATTTTAATGGTATGACACAAAGTCATTCTATACAACTGGGTCCTTTCAACATTGTTGCACTAGTTTGGAGATGAACGATATATACTGTAGGTGTGATGATCAGGTGTCCACAAATCTTTGGGCACTTGATGTATTTTGTAGCATATTTCAGTTCAGACATGCTTTAAGAACTCTTTTAGTAGAAAATTTCCCAAGGGGTTTCCTAAACACACAAACCACATATATTTGATCAGCTGCTGTATGAACAAACTTGACCATTTGACATCAGCACGGTGTCTCTGAGTCCAAATTGATTGTATGACATCACTATGATGTCCGTGGGTCAACTGTGGAAAGGGTGATGTGATATTTGATCAGAAAAAAAAACACCAAAATGAACATGTAATACCACCAGAGCCTCACTGAGTCAACAAGAGCTAGAGATGGTAAAAGATGCGGTAGTTTAAGGTAAAGAGTGTCCCTGGGGCAACCTGGGAATCCAGTGGGGTCCTTGTGCTAAATTTGATTAGCCACTTACCAGGGTGATTATTTGGCATTGTAACAATGTCCCTGAATGAATCAATGAAGAGCTTGTACTATTTAAAAAGCAAAGCACTATTTCCTCGATGTTGGTCAGTTAGAGAAGATCTTCCATAAGATTTAGGTGTTATCATCAGCTAGTCAACAAATGAATAACTAAACACATAAAATGGCCATGTGGTCAACACAAGAAACATTTATAAAAGTTATGATACAATTGATAATTACCAATTAACCAAAATTTTCCGTAAGCTCTGGCCTTAATCCCGGTATTCCAGGTATACCTCTACAAATACCTCTTCAGGACATGGGGTTAGATACCGCCCTCCAATCTTACACTCCGATTATGTCCAGAACAGCTCGATGACTTCAGGGCTGTATGATAGAGAAGCCATTTCCATTCCATACATGACTGCATCACTTCTCACTGAGTACCTTTGATGGCTTTGTGTTGTATTGCTGGAATGTAAAGTGGCAGTTGCACACTGTCTGTCCGGAAGAAGTGGCATGGTTGGAGTATGGATTGGTAACTATTCCTGTTTACGATTCCTGCCACTTGATGGAGATGACCAACATAAAGACAAACATGACCTTCACAGTATAGTCAAAATCTTTCTTAAGTTTTTCTTTGCTAGTTAAAGAAAAATGAGATTTTAGTTTCAGGAAAATGCTTTTACATCAAACCTCTACAAGTCTACATCAACTTACTTGGGTGTATCAGTGTTGTATAAAGTACTAGAAAGCAATACTTGAGTAAAAGTACAAGTATCGTACTAGAAAAAGACTTTGGTAGAAGTGAAAGTCACCTTTTAGAATATTACTCAAGTAAAAGTCTTAAAGTATCTGATATTTACTGTACTTAAGTATCAAAAGTAATTTTCTGATATTTAATGTACTTAAGTATTTGAAGTAAAAGTAAAAAGCAAAATTTCAGTGATTTTCGGTAGGCATAAGAGCAGGGGAGGTTCTAGGGTTTCATCTTTAGTTGTTTTAGCCCTCAGTGAGAATTTAAAACAAGAAGAGTTTTATATTATATATTATATGACTACATAATAAGCCAAAAGTTATGGTATTATTAAATGGCAAAAGTGGACACCAACATTTTATGCATGATGTAATGATGCCAGTCTTGAATCAAATCAGTTCTTGTACAGTATGTGTGCATTCTCTACAAACAGTGTGTCCAATGAATGCAGTCATTAATAAACAAATATTCACAAGACAAAGACCAAATCAATAAATGTTATTTTTATTTGTATTGTATGGATTGTTTGCATTAATATTTTGTTTGTGCTACAACTCTGGTAATAAGATTAGTGAAATCTCACTGCTTTTGTTTGCCGTCTTTGCAGCTTTCCGCCGATTAACGTTATAGATAAACGCCTCCAGCTCTGACCGCGCGTGCACGCTGCGCGTACCTGTGCTTCTCCATAGAGCGTGCGTACTGTACGTACGTAATACAATCTAGGACCAGTGATTCGCCAAACCTCCCTTATTGCAGTCACACACATTTCTTCTGATTTTATTTTGTAGTAACGAGTAACGAAGCTTCTTATTGGAAATATAACGGAGTAAAAGTATACATTTTATCTAGGAAATGTAGTGGAGTAAAAGTGAAAGTTGACATAAATTTAAATAGCGAAGTAAAGTACAGATACATGAAATATTTCTACTTAAGTACAGTAACGAAGTATTTGTACTCCGTTACATTACAACACTGGCATGTATTACATGAATTTATCAGTTTGACCACAAAACACTTTCCACATCTCTTTCTCCAGTTCTCTTTCCCCTGTTTTTCACTCGCTGTAACGATTTCTTTTTTGTGTAGTTCTATTAGGAGAGGCTTTGTTTTTCGACATCCTGCCCATCAACCCTGCATTTTCTAAGCTTTTTGGACATGGTAGCTAATGAGACTGGCACCTGGCATGTACTTTTTTAAGCTCTGGTGTCGGGTGAGGACAGGTTTAACAGAGATTACAAAAGTGGGACAGTTTAATGTGTTTGTCCTCCTGAAGAGTGGTACTTTTTGACCTCCCACTTTTCTTTCGAGCTAACGCTAAACGATTTTCAGATATACATTAGTTATATTTTTATATTGGAAAAACAAATCCTTCTTAAATTTTAAAACGTCCCATGTAGCATGCACTGCTACCAAATGCTTCACTTTCCGATTAAGAAAAAAAGATGGAGACAGGCAGCCATGGCAGGTGGAAATATTAGGTTAGAGATATGGAAATAATACTAATGAAATGTTTCTTGAAAAAACACCGAAAAAAGAGTCATTTTCTTTATTTAATTTACAGTTTCTAATTTTACTTTTACATGTTTACATGAAATCTTAGATTTTTAACATATAATCAAGGCAATTTCCTCATGGGAAAGCAATAAAATGAAGTAATCAGCCTTAAATGTTTTATGTATGTCTATTATTTAATTGTATGAAAAAAAATCATGCGTATTTAATCGATAATTAATGTAATAAAATGATATAAATAGTAAACAATAATTATATAAATATTTGTGACATTATGATTTTTTTAAATGTACTTTAACACCTTTTTATGTTATTTTACATTACATTAGTACAGTCTAATGCAGACTACACCAAGTTGTTCTCACATGTGTTGGAACTCTGTTGAAGGGATCAGTAAGTTGTGAAAAATAAAAAGTAAAAGCACAATCTTTATTAAATAATGCAATTAACGAATCAGTTGTGCAATATTTCATTCCGAAAAAAATTTTAATTGTAATCAGGAAACAGTCATAAATTTTAAACAAATTAAGATTTTTATTATTTTTTTAATCTACCAGCCATAGTTAGAGCTAGTTATATAAAATTCTCTGGAAGAAAGCAGTAAACATTTGTTTTCCACCTAATGTTACCTTAAAGTTTCTTTGGATGGTTAACTAACAGAACCCTTTTCTGAAATGTAAACCATCTGTTGTAATTTTCCATGTAGAACAATTAAAGGTTCTCCCAGAAGAACCAACTGAAGAACACTTTAAGTGCCTGTTAAATTTACTTTTTCTAAATTTAGGCTCATGTTTTCAATCAATTGATTCTTTCATTTAATCTTCAGAGTCATATATTTTTTGATATAAATTTTAATTCACTTTGCACTGTACATAGTTTGATCGCAAAGTTACTGTGGGGTCATTAATTGCTTGGGCTTTGGGAAATAACAAGCCAAACCATTACTTTTTGAAATCTATGAGAGCGCGAGAGTTGTACTTATCGCTAATCCATTAGCAAGACTGTTTAATCGCATCCTTTTTTCTCTCTCTCTCTCTTTCGCTGTTAACAATTGCTTAGATAATGATATTTACCAAGTATGAGAAGTTGATAAAAGTTGTACTATGGAAGCTCAAACCTAGGAAATTACTTGTGTGGTTTGTAAGAATTACAAATATAATTAGTTCAGGCAATTTGTGCAGGAAAGGAATGATGGTATAATGAAGGAACCAAAAGCTTTTGTGCTTTGTGTTGGGTTTAATATTAATATGTCATTAATTAATAGTCATTCATATTCTGTTGTTCATACTCAGGAAGTTGTGTGGTTATGGATCAATTGAAAGCTTAAGAAATTGCAGCTAGTTAGTTACGGATATTTTCCTGCTAGCTAGCTTAGCACTGAGTACAGTACCTTTGTTTTAATAACTGTTATCAGTTTGCACTTAATGCATAAGCCTTAATGTTTATAAAAGTATAAGTATATAAAAGCATTGGTTTATTAAAACGTGTTTTTATTAAATTTGTGTTTGGGTAGTTTGCATGGATCAACATTGTTTTCCTTGTCTTGAAATAGCTAATAAATGCTTAAAATCTACACAGTGTACCGAATAGTAATTATTCTGTATGTACTGTACTGTTATTAAAACATTTCCTTGTTTTTTTTTCTGCAAATCTTAAAAAAATACATGGTGACTCCAAGCTTTGCAGAGTTGTAGTTTAACTTTGCTTTTCTTCTTTCTCTTCTTGCCTTTCGTCCCACGGTTGTTCCATCCTCTGCTGTCATGCCCTCTGTCCTCTTCAGGTTCTACTGGGATCTCACTATGTTGTTGCTGATGGTGGGAAACTTGATCATCATTCCCGTGGGCATCACCTTCTTCAAAGATGAGCACACTCCTCCCTGGATCGTCTTCAACGTCGTCTCGGACACCTTCTTCCTCATGGACCTGGTGCTCAACTTCCGCACGGGCATTGTCAAGGAGGACAACACAGAGATTATACTGGACCCACAGCAGATAAAGATTAAATATCTGCGCTCATGGTTTGTGGTGGACTTCATCTCCTCTATCCCAGTGGACTACATCTTCCTTATTGTAGAGACGCGGATCGATTCGGATTTCTACAAGACAGCGCGTGCGCTCAGGATTGTCCGTTTCACAAAGATACTCAGTCTGTTGCGTCTGCTGAGGCTGTCCAGACTCATACGCTACATTCATCAATGGGAAGAGGTATGACATTTTAACTACTTTAAAAGTGGATAAAGCTTCAGCATTATGAAGTTATTCAACTTACATTGGACTTAAATTCAGAATATCAGAAACGTAACAAAAAACCCTCAAAACTCTTCCATAAGTATTCACCCCCCTTTGAACTGATTCAATTTATTTCACACATATTCACATGTACTTATACACATACACATCCACTATATTAGATGAGTCTACACAAAATAAGCCAACATATACTGTAGGGTGGCACTGGAGGAAAAAATCTATAATGTTTACCGTTAAAAGAAACACATAATTATTAACCACCTTGCTGTGAACGCAATAAATTTACCCAAAATATCTGATACAAAGTCAAATATCTCAATCAAATATTTTTTGGTTTGTTGGTATTTAATTCAAGAGCACCATTTTTTCCCCATGTTGCTATAAATTTTTTTAAAACCTTTTTAAAATCGTGACACGATTCTCATTTTCTTGTCTATATTCTGTACTGTGCTATAATCTTTCGTGTCTTGAGTTAGAACCTATTTACTGTGGTTGGTGTTTTGCTGTAGTAGATCTTGCCAGACAGGTTAACGAGGCATGATATTAAATAAAGAAGAGGATTTTAAAGCATATTTCTTCCAGCAGTTTGATCCTGATCATGTGCTCTTAGTGCTCTCCCCGTGTCCGTGTGGGTTTCCTCTGGATTCCCTGGTTTCGGAATAGGTGGATTTGCCACTGTAAATTGTTCCTAGGTGTGAATGTGTGTGTGTGTGTCTGTGTGTGAGTGTGAGTCTATGCAGGGTGTATTCCTGCCTCACGCCCTGTGTTCCCTGTGATAGGCTCTATATCCACCACGACCCTGACCAGGATAAAGTACTTACTGAAGATGAATGAAGACAGGAAGTAAAGTCTAAAATAGATTAAAGTGAGCATTACAGTTGGCCTTTGGCTGTGATCCAATTGTCCCTCAGAACAAAGTACACTTCAGTGAGTGGACCAGAGACTAAAAAGTCTTGGAATGGAGGTTATCACCATGCTTGCTCTCCTCTTTCTCCTCTACGCTTCACACACACACACACACACACATGCAGTGCTATAAAATGCTCAGTTCAACTCCTAACGGATGGATATTTGCCACGGTATTTGAGAGCTCTATATTTATTATATCGAACAACGCACCCTTTTAATGACATCCATCGTTTAACAAAAGAGATAGGCTGTTATACTGAGTAATACTTTTACATAAATATATGCAGCTCATATATCAGTTCAGGAAGATAAACAAAAATTTTCAGATGGAGCCTGCTAATATTAGCTCATAATTCTGCCTTCCTTTCCTCCTGCAGGGACTGTGGGAGTGTAATTAAAGCAATAATTAGAAATGTTCCCACATCTCGAGGTGAATCCTTGAGCAGAGTCTCGAAGGTGCGGAGTGCGAAGTGAAACCTCGCTTCCCAGCTGGGGCTTCATTTAGTCAGGACACACTCTGCTTTGAGACGTTCCAGTTCGAACCAGTTCTCATTAAAACGGCACATTACATATCATTAATAAGGGGAAATCTTTTTGAACGTGATTGAGCTTTTTCACGTATTTCACATCATACTGTATTTCACAACGTGAATGATGCAGAGTGATGAGAAGGATGAAGATATTTCAGGGGAAGGGGGGTGGAAGCTAATTAGCAGTGTTAGCAAATATATATACAGTATATATGTACATTTTCAACCATCTAAAGAGAATTAAAATTAATCAACGAGAGAGTTAATCAGCTCAGAGATGCTACCTTAATGCTAGACTTGGACATGGTGGTTCAGCCCTAATTACCCTCAAACTGGTGTTTTATTCCTCCGGCAGAATAAAAATCACATCACTGGACATTTTTAATCAGTATAAACAAATGGTTACTTTTATTGTTGATCTAAAATGAGTCAGGACTCTGTTAGCTTTCAGTGCGAGGCGGTCGTTTTTTCCTCTTTTGGATAACCTTACACAGAATTATAGTGGCTGAAGATAAACACCTTCAGGTTTTAGCTGCTTGGGTAATCTCAGAGAGCAGAAATGGGTTTAATATCACCATTTACTTTCAATCCTTTGTGTGCAATAAAAGGAAAAATCTCCCGGATGCTGCTGTAGACTTAGTGTCCTCTGTCAGAAGACTGAGTTGTAAGGAAAGCTTTGTTTGATAGGCTTCCATGCTGTGCACTTTAATTTTCATAATGAATGATTTAGTAGCTATTTGTATGATGCTATTTGCCTTAAAAACAACTAGAGTGACATTTCTGGTTGACTGAATGATTTATAATTTGTGATAGGGATAAAAATATTTATGCAATATAAATCTTTTCATGACAGGACTGTGGCATAACTTATAGAGAAGTACCTCATTTTTAAATACAAGTTCCTCATCCTCATTTTAGTTTAGTTCTGAAGCATGATCTAGGAAAATAGCTACATTTAAGAGACTGACTTACATTTTGTATAACTCAGGGTTAAGAGCCTTGCTCAGGGGCCCAGCAGGAGTAAGTTGGTGGGCCTGGGATTCAAACTCATGACCTTCTGATCAGTAGATCAACACCTTAACCACTAGCCTACCACATCCCTTCTGCCCTTGTATTTATTTGTATAATCATATACTCAAATACTCAAAGGGGATGAGACCAATATAAAAAATGGATAGACATACAGCCCTTAAAGTCTGTTGACGGTTAATGGAGGTGAAGCTGAGCATCAAAATATATTTTTTTCTTAAGGTTACATTGACCTCTGTGATAATCATACATCATTTCTGTTTGATGACGTAAAATTTTTGTTGCATTTTTTTTTTTTTTTTTTTGATAAGCAACAGTGCCAATCATGACCTCATCTCACCCGCCAGGCCGTCTGCTCCAGATGCTCCAGACACCAAACAAGGAATGGCTTAACTGGTCATGCTACCAACTAGAGCTGGAAGATGGTGGGCAGCAATGTGACAGGGATAAGAGTGACAGAGATAAAATGCTCCTAAGTGCTACACAGTAAGCATCACACTGAAGAGGGCTGCCACGCTGCCCCTTCACTCTGACAGCTGGTTCACTGTAGCTGTCATATTTCACCGCAGCTAAAAATAAGACGTTGCCCGGATGTCCTCCTCCATCGACGGAGCATGGAGTGGAATCAAATTAGTCAGCATGTGATTAAATCAAATTCGAATCAAAGCACTAATGACTGACCTCCGAGAACAACCACTGCACCAGACGCTGGTGACGTCACGGTTCGCCCCATGATGGCTATCAGACCTGAGCTCTTAGGGTCGAGTGTCCATGGACAAGATTTGAGCGCATTAATGAAGGAGGTGTTTAAAATGCTGAAGCATCCCCTTTAGGCCAATATTGTTTTAATAACGGTGCTTAAACCCTCTCTTTAAGACCGCAAGCAAATCCCAAATCAGCCGAAAAGATTTAACAAAGATGAAGTAGGTGGGCGGGACCATGACAGACAATTATGCAAGGCGGCTTGATCTTGGTGTATGGAGCTTTGGAGGCTGGACCATCTGTATTTGTTTATGATGTGGAGGCACAGAGTCTATCTCTATTAATATTGTCATGTGGGAAAGTTCAGGTTTTATGGCTTATACTGCTCCAGTGCTCATTTTTGAGGGACTTATCCGACATGCCCAAACTCGCGTACTTCACTGGAGTGGCTGGCCGATTCTTAATATAATCACGTAGTTATTGAAGAAATTCCACTGATTAGCTTTTTAGGTTTCATTTTTACCCACTGACCTGGCACCTTTGTGAGACTCTGTCCAGTTTGAGATAATAGAAAAGCATGAATAGTGTATTGTGAGCTATACAAAGAGCCTTGGCAGTTCCAGTGACGAGTCATTCACAAGGGAAATGTGCCTTGACTGAAATTAATATGTTCAGTAAGCCGTCTCTCAATACTTACATAAAGAATATGCAAGGCCATTGCAGGGGTTCATTTCAGCATTACCTTACAAGCTACAACCAAAACACCCGCTTTTATTCAATTCATCCATTTATTTCTATCCAAAGAGGACGTAAATTTGCTTGACATTGTTTCGGCATATAAATTTGCTGGTTGAACCACACAGTGCATAACTTTATACACCCTTAATAATCTTCTACTTCTTTCGATTTTATCCCTTTAGGGATCACCACGGCGAATGATCTGTTTCCACCTAACTCTATCCTCAGCATCCTCTACTCTCGCACCAATTAACTTCATGTCCTCATTTAACACATCCATATATCTCCTCTTTGGCCTTCCTCTTTTCTTCTTCGATGGCAGCTCCATCTCCAACATCCATCTACCAGTATAACCATCTCCCTCCTCTGTACACGTCTATCCTCTCTACCTTGCCCCCAAAACAGCCAACCTGAGCTGTCCCTCTGATGTGCTCGTTCCTAATCCTGTCCATCCTCATCACTCCTAAATAGAACCTCAACATCCTCATCTCTGCTACCTCCATATTTGCCTCATGTCTTTTCCTCATTGCTACAGTCTCTAACCCATACAGCAGAGCTGCTCTCACTACCGTCTTCTACACCTTTCCTTTGATTCTCACTGACACTCTTCTGTCATACGACACTCCTGACACCTCACAACCCACTCCAACCCACCAGCACTTGCCTCTTTACCTCTTTTCGACACTCCCCATCATACTGGACGGTTGACCCCAAATAATAGTATAATAAACAGATGTAGGAGACTCTAATCAGTGATGCTTTCTGTTAGTTGATGTTTATTTACAGTAAGATTAATGGAAGGCGTCTCCAATGACAGTGCTTTCCGAGAGTCTTTTTCGCTTTCTGTTTTCCCGGTAACATTAACATGACAAGCTGCTTATTTCCTCTCATTAGCGTGGAAAGTGAGGATAAAGATAGGCTGTTAAAGGAAGAAGAGTTTACAGCTTCATGGTGTTTACATGAGTATTAAAAGGAACGTACATGTTTAAATGTGGTCAGAAAACATACATAGTTACAGAACCATAATTAAATTCAACAGTAAAAAATATGTGCAATGCGTACCTGTTTTCTTTTTTCTCTGATTTTCTCTGAAGTCTCATTTCAAATACACTTTTTGTCTTCATTAAGGATGTGTAAAAGATAAATGATTTAGTTTTCCGGCTGCTTCACGGCTCATGTTCTCACAACTGCCTGAGATCTTTCTTAGGGATGTGTGGATGCAGCACACGGCCCTTTAATATCGACCACAGCGAGGTTTATTCATCAGTTAAATAAATAACTATGACCTTTTGTTGTACTGAAAACATCACTACAAAAAAACTGAGACTGATGGATTATGCATAATAAGTAGAACATTGCTTACAGCACATAAAGTTTTAGAGGAATGGGCTTGAAAAGTTAAACTAGTGGCAGCAAACTGGGCTTCAACTGCGTTAGCGATAGGGCTAAAATAATGTGCTTATTATTTGGATGTGTTATTATTTTATTATTGTATATATATCTTAGATATTTATGAAAAGACTACAATAATGTCATGATACGTGTTATTTTGTGTAGATCTTGGTTTGTTCTTAATGGAGGGCAAGATTGGAGGGAAAGATGCCTTGCTCCAGGTCACCTCAGTCGTGGCCGGCCCGAGACTCGAACCCACAACCTTAGGGTTAGGAGTCAGACTATCTATGCATTGGGCCACAACTTCCTCAAATTACATATTTAAGTAGAATAAGATGAATTTCAAGAGCAATTGAAAAAAAAAAAAGAAGTGTATGTAGAATATTTGGGAAAAAAAAACATGAGGAAAATCTTAATATATGGATTTAATTATTTATTTACTGCTATTTTAGAATACAACATAGAACAATAAATAATAAAATAAAATAAAATAAATCAAAGATGGGGTTATGTGATGTGACAAAGGGAGTTGATGCTACTGTTTAAACAATCTCTCCTACAATCTCTCTCTCTCACGGGCTCATTTTAATTTCCATTCAACTTTTAACTTTATAACAAGCTTTACTCAGGAGGCTTTAAGAAAGTTCCCAAATAGACCAAACTCCCCACTGCTTGAAACAACTTTTTGTATTTTAAATAATTAAAAAAATGTTTTTGAAATCTGGGGTGCACGGTGGCTTAGTGGTTAGCCTGTTCGCCTCACACCTCTTGGGGGTTGGATTCCCGCCTCCGCCTTGTGTGTGGAGTTTGCATGTTCTCCTCGTGCCTCAGGGTTTTCCTCCGGGTACTCCGGTTTCCTCCCCCGGTCCAAAGACATGCATAATAGGTTGATTGGCATCTCTGGAAAATTGTCTGGAGTGTGTGAGTGAATGAGAGTGTGTGTGTGTGTGCCCTGTGATGGGTTGGCACTCTGTCCAGGGTGTATCCTGCCTTGATGCCCGATGACGCCTGAGATAGGCACAGGCTCCCCGTGACCAAGGTAGTTCGAATAAGCGGTAGAAAACGATTGAATGGATGAAAAAATTATGATGGGTGTGTCCAAATGTTTGCCTGGTAATGAAGGTTATGCACTTCTTTTTAACTCATTTATCTCAGGATTTGATCCATATTAGTTACTATAATTATTAATATTAATAATGATCTTTAAAGCAATACATTTCACTAAACATTTGCGTGATGGCTATACTTTCTTTTTTACTTTTTTTTTTTTTAAATTGCTTCACATAAATTGCTCTTGCTATTCCCATTACAATAAATAAATATATAAACATATATATCCTGTACCGCTCCCTTTCTACACCCACTCCTGTTGTGGAGATGAATCCCATTTCCCAAGTGTTAATGGAGGAGCTCTCCATCTTTGTTTGGCCTCTTTGTTTCTAAGACAGCACTAAAGGATTTTCGGAGAAGCTCTATCTGGAGCGAACATGAGCATATGACAACCAGTTTAATCCATCTGCCACATAGCGTCGAGACACCAAAGCCTTCTTTCTGAAGCTGTGAGAATGAATTCTAACACTGTTTGCTGCGCAGTGTGTGAGTAATTGTCTTGGAATTCACGTGGATCAATCACACCGAGCATTCATCATCATTAGTAACAGTGACAGCCAGCACCAGATGCTTCAGCATTGTGAATTTCCCCAGCTTATACTGAGATGAGCCAGTTTATTCACAGATCTGAATTTGCCAGTTTCAAATAGGAGTCCTAGTTGTCTTGCAACTTATACGCACTATGCATGTATCTCACTTTGGTTAGAATTTGAAATTCTATTTGGTGAAAACTTTTTTTTTGGATGACATTACTTGATAATACTATAGTCACAAAATCTCAAAAGGTACAGAGCAAAAGCCAATAACTGGCCAATGGAGTAGTTGGAAAAAATACTCCAGCAGAGCAAATAAATGTCTGTATATAATTAAATATACAGTGTTGCAGTGGGGCTCAATTATTAAGGTTCTGGGTTGTCAGTTGGAGGATTGTGGTTCAAGCCCCAGCACTGCCAAGCTGCCCCTGTTGGGTCCTTGAGCAAGGCCCTTAATCGTCTCTCTGCTCCAGGAGTGCTGTATCATGGCTGACCCTGTGCCTCCAAAGAAGGGATATATGAAGAAAGAATTTCACTATGCTGTAATGTATATGTGATATACACTTTTCTACACATGAACCGACTCGATTTCCCTTATTTTTTTACATTCATTCATTTTCTACCGCTTATCCGTACTTCTTGGGTCACGAGGAGCCTGTGCCTATCTCAGGCGTCATCGGGCATCGAGGCAGGATACACCCTGGACGGAGTGCCAACCCATCGCAGGGCACACACTCTCATTCACTCACACACTACGGACAATTTTCCAGAGATGCCAATCAACCTACCATGCATGTCTTTGGACCAGGGGAGGAAACCGGAGTACCCGGAGGAAACCCCCGAGGCACGGGGAGAACATGCAAACTCCACACACACAAGGCGGAGGTGGGAATCGAACCCCCGACCCTGGAGGTGTGAGGCGAACATGCTAACCACTAAGCCACCGTGCACCCCTTATTTTTATCCAATCATATACATTTATGTACTTTATGTAGGTAAAAGCAGAGTTTTATTAGACCAGAGACTAGCTACATAGCTAGAGGTGCCGGCTGATGAAGTGAAGAGATTTAAGTTTCTTTAGTTTAAGTTTAGTTTATTGTCCCTGAGCAGATTCAATACGTCTGTGAAATGTAAGTGAAGGCTAGTCAAATGTAAAGCACCCCTCTAACAAAACTGCAAAAATAAAAACTTCCATTTTATTATTTATAGTCATATATTATTCCATGATGGTTAAGACATTAAAATGTAACTGTTTGCACCGTACAGTTATGTCTGTTGTTTATCCGGGCCAAGAAGAGTGTTGTAATCTGAACCATTGCAAATGTTAGTTGAATACAGTACAACAGCTATAGACAATGATAGAGTTCTCTCTTGGAATAATATTTAAGCAGGGACACGTTTAATTGTTTAAAAAAAAAAAATGTCAAGACATAGTTTTGTAGTTCACTGTCCATCATCTCGCATGCTATATGTAGCTTTTTGAGATAAAGTGAATAGATAAACTAAGCAACAGTAGAAAAGCACAGAGAGTGAAAGAAAGGAGAAGCTCTTCCATACCATCTTCCGCATCACCCACTGACTCCATGATTTATACATTCCTAGAAAAGTCTCTCACTGTTTGGAGCTCAGATGTACAGAGTTGCATTAAATCTAATTCTTCAGACCTCAGTCGGTATAATAACCCGACATTACAGAAGATTTCAGCAATTTACCAAGAGAATTTTACTCTCTGATTGAGTCAAAGCCTCTCTTCACTTTGCGTTGCTAATTTATTAACTCTGAAGATCGACGAGTGAGAAAGTGAAAGCGACAGAGAGAAAGAGCGAGCGACAGAAGGATCAGTCCCTTAGCTGAACCCAATTACGTCTAATGGCTTCTGCTCTTTCATATTACCATTTTTATCTGAGATTTGCATGCTGTCATGCCGGTCTGGCTGGAGAGCCCTCGGGTCCTTATAAAAGTTGACAGAGAGGCTTAAGGACAGCTTATATTGAAAATCAAACGTAATCATTTTTTAGGCCATATTTCAGTTGGGTCTTGATCAACTGGTACGTTCGGAGTACTGCTGATCAGACATGGAAGAACTTGTTTCGTCGGTGGAGGTTCCTCAGGGTTCTGTTATCTGAAAACACAAACAAGAAATCATAATAATACTTACACATCCACACACTAGATGCTGGACAGGGAATTTAATGGTTCTTGTACTAAAAATACTTGAAATATTCTGTGAGAATTTCTGTGTATACTGTATAATATGTAAAGCTGCTATAACGTAAGCGCTAACGAGAACTTGCTTCACAACTTTAGATGCAGCTATCAACAATTGCTAAAAGCGTTTTCCTTTTGTACTAAATGTTTAATAATGTTAGCGTTGAACAAATTTCTGTGGTATAATCTGAATTAAACACTGTTTGTGCTGTTGAAGGAGAACCTACAACTTGCCCCATTGACCTGTATTGACCCCCTTTCCTTATCAACAAACCCTGCTGTGTTTAAATCAAAACTTTCCCCCACTTATCCAATCTCTTGCAGGAAACCACTGGGATTTATAGACAAGACAGAAAAATAGTTTAATTTTCTGAATTGATTTGTGTTTCACATGCGCTAAAGCAATCATATTTTATCCTGACTCTGTGCTTATTATTCATTTATTCATCCTAAAGCATATTATTCAGCAAGTAATATGAATTATTCAGTAACTAAATGTAGCTAAAAGGAAAAGGATGTCGTTACAAAAGAGCCCTGAGAGTTCAAGGGGTTAATTCAGCTAACCCGAGTTGCTTTCAGCCACAATCAGGAATTGACCGGATTTAAAAGACAGGGCTTTGTGTAAATGTGAGATTGACGTAGAGTTGTAGATTTCCTAGAGACCATAAACATCTCTTAATCTTTGTCCATGTTTCCATGTTGTGGATGAAATTCCAAGTGAATTCAGTGCTAAATATTATTAAAAAAATATTAAATAATCATTGAAATCAATTTTGAATGATAATATCCTGTTTTATTTAATATCCTTATTTAGCTTAGAGCTCTCTCTCTCTCTCTCTCTCTCTCTCTCTCTCTCTCTCTCTCTCTCTCTCTCTCTCTCTCTCTCTCTCTCGCTCTCTCTTTATTTATTTATCGATCTATTACTTAGTCTTTGTCTCATTGTCTCTGTTTTATCATAGTACCACAGAATCACTTCCTAATTAATGCTATCAGTGAACGCGTTTACAGCTAGTTAATGCTACAAAATGGAGTTTACTTCCAGTCAGAGGAGCCGAAACCGCATGCCGTTATGTGTTCGCAATAGAGCTTGAAAAGAGCAATTGGCATTTTGCAAAGCAAATGGGCATCTCATGCTGGAGGGGGGGCAGTTTAGGTAGATTGAGTGAAAACGTTGCAATCAGGTGAATGACTCCACTCGGAAAATATAAATGTGCCCGAGGTTAAATGCTTTGAATAAACACAGAGAGAGCTTGATGTCTTCTCTCATGCAAAAAGAGATGGAACTTTCTATCTTGTGCACTCTCGATACTCGTCTTTATGAGCTGGGGATTGGTATCTGGCAGTGATATAAACATGTGTCTTTAATATCACTGGGTATCTCATGCAGTATGAGCCATATTGCTACCACAAAAATGGAACAAAAATCATAATTTTGGTAATTTCCTGATTATTTACAAATATCCAAATGCTCATTCAATCGTGTCCCACCAATTAATTAATCATGGCTAGCAAAAATGCTTCTCTTAATTATAGCTAATCGAATACATTTGGTCTGCTTTGCTAATTCCTTCTTTATTTAGTTTAACATTTTTTGTTTGGAAATAATTGTTATTTTCAGGTTGTATGTTCTGAAAGTAACTGCAATTGTAAACATGTCAGTGATATTAGCAAATTTCCTCAAAGTGGCACATTTCTTTATAGGATAACTGCTAAAATGTTTGCCCAACTCTGATGCCTAATGTGTTAGCAACATAGCTAGTTATCAAATGATGGCAAGGTCAGCCATGTTTCCATCTAGCTAATGCTATCTAGTTCTTCACACTTCATACAACTAAAACTAGCAGAGGTATTTTAAAGTTCCTGGCTAGTGATTGGTTAGTTGTAGGTTCAAATCTCTTTTCATATCTGTTTGTGATGTAAAGAATAAAAGAGTAAAATTAACCAATCGTGACCACTTCACTTGGGTGTGATGCAGACAACGGCAAAGCATCGCAGAGTTACAGATCTCACAGTCTAATTTCAGTCAGGACCACTTGAGTCAAAATAAAGACAATTCTTTGAAATATTTACATTTTTTATTTGCAAGCTTATGAAATTTACATTTGGCGGTATGGCTCTGTTCTGAATTCCCCTTCCTTTTCATGAGCTCCATGAAAGCTAGTCAGGGAGCAGCAGCAGCTTTGTGGGGGGACAATCTCCCATTAACTGGGAAAGCAGTCTGACAAAATCCCCCCCCCCCATTTAGAACAGAGCCTGCATCAGTGACAACAGAATGACACTGATTAAGTTATACACAGTTCCAAGGCGGAGCTAGGGGAGGAGCTAGGGGAGGAGGTGGGTTGCAGCAATGCAAAGGAAACAGCCAAGCAGACAGACTGATAAAAGCATTTAAATAGGGCGCCCTGTTTGAAATGGACCAATAGCGTGCTTAGGAATCAGATCAGCTGATGGGCGGGGTTTGAAAATTGACATCAGCTGATAGCCGACTATATGGCCTGCCTGAACTGACGCTGAACGCTATATTTTTAGTCGTATAATATGTACTAAAGTGTTTTTTTAAAGAATGGCACAGCGTACATTTTATTTTTAGTTAATTTAATGTTAAGGAAGACGTTTGTGTTATTACTTATGTTACAAAGGTTACAAACAATCAGTCCATCACCAACCACTTTTTAGACTTTCCAGAAATCATATAAGGGAAATAAATAGCACTGTTATGTAATAATATCTTAATATAACTCACTTTTGTAGCTTCTAATAATGAAGGGACATCCGTGAGTTTTGTTAGCGTGAATCAATTTTTTTGTCTTTATGTCCTAAGGGTATGCAAACTTTCATTAGGTAGCGCATAATGCATTGATTAAAAGCCGATGCTTCTAATTCAATCTGTATTCTTTGAATCCTGTTGCACAAAAGAAATAAAATGAGTAAAAAACAAAGCATATGGAGTTTAATTACACTGACAGGTGGCAGGTGCTTGTATTGGACAAGAGAAAGAGATTCTAGGAGAGTTTCTATGACTTATATGAGTCACTGTAATTGATTTATAAGGCTCTTCCGAGAGAACATCGAGTGGATGAGTGGCTTTTAATATGGAGAGATGCAGTTAGCAGCACACGCCATGACCTAAATAGGATTAAGTAGCTTTAAATTGTGGCGTCCATTAACACTCATCAGCTTGCATGGGCGTCCGGGAGCATCCCATGGGTGCAGTTAACATTAGGATTAGCAGACCTTGCCTTATCAGCATCCCCCTTTCTCTCTCTCTCTCTCTCTCTCTCTCTCTCTCTCTCTCTCTCTCTCTCTCTCTCTCTCTCTCTCTCTCTCTCTCTCTCTCTCTCTCTCTCTCTCTCATTTGGGAGAGAAAAGTGGAATGACCCTGCACATTTTTGTTCTATTCTGCTGTCATTATTTAAGAGGTTCATTAGTGATCGTCTCCCTGCTCTGTGTAAGCTTAAGCCTTATTCTTGACTCGTGGCCCTAAAATGAGGTTTTACACACACATACACACACACATGCATATATACACACGCTCCCAGAACAGAGAGCCATTAGTGGCATCTGTGAAAAGCAGGAAAAAAGGACAGTGATTATATAATGGAGAGCTCGTCGTTACAGGCACCAGCGTTTTTGTGACTGAGAGCACAGTGGCCTGGAATTCGAAGCAGATTAACGGAAACATAAACTAACCCATTACAGGAAAAAGCCCTCACAGCATGAACCAGGAATATGACCTTGAGCAAGGTTTAAAAGCTTGAGAGTCTAAAGCGAGAGGGGGAAAATATACGAATGGAATGCAGTGTGATTTTAGCATTGAGGTTGAATATCTAATACTTGCAAGTGACACTAACGGTTTTCTGATCCGTCATACAGTAATTTTGGGATTAGGATAAAGAAATTAAGCTACATGAATGAATGAGTGAACGGAGTACAATTTAATTGAATACAGTTTAAATTGAAGCTCTATGTGTCTCAGAGGAAGCATGTGGTAAGCTTCACTCTCCCCATTTGGTAGATGTCATTTGATTATCAAAATTAGCTAGTATATACAGTAGGAATCGGTAATGACTACAATTATTTAAAAAAAAAAAAGAAGTTTAAAGTCAAGCAGCAAACAATGAAAAGAAAATCTTTTGTGAAATAAAATTGCAATCCTAATTTAAAATTCCGTGGCAGTGAAATTATGGGTTGAGAACCTATTTAATGTTGTGATTGATTGATTAGAGGGACAATGAGGGCATGGATAGGATTGTCATGACTGTGTGAAACCAGCTTTGGGCTGCTGATATAGTGCTTAAAAATGTTTGAAGAGGGTGGGCATTTTAGCCCACATTGGAGCTCGCTCATTATGTTTAATTTGATTCATAAAAAATGAGGAGTAATTACCAACATATTTATTTCTTTCTTTCTTTCTTTCTTTCTTTATTTATTTATTATATTTTAAAGATCAGACCTCTGTTTATAATTTTTTTTTTACATATATTAATAATGATATCAATTATTTTGAAATGTTTAGGATTCAGAAAAACAAAAATAATTCGACTTTTCAGTCATTTTTCCTTTGTTAAAATTTTGTTACAAATATTTTGAGAATCGAATCAAATTGTGAACACGTGATGGAATGAATAAATAGTGTGTGTGTTAATCATATCAGTTTATGTTATCCTACACCTGACACTTCTTTACTGTTTCTCTTTAGAGTCGTACTGGATATGTAGCCTCGATAGCAAAAATAAAACAGAGTTAATATTCTTGTCCATTTTTAGATCAGAATTTATGAGGAAAGTAAACCCACAGGGAGACAAACTTACTGAGCTCTTCAGATTTAATGACTCTAATAATTTACTATTTATTGCTTCTTAATTTTGTCTATAAACAGCTTCATTTAACATCAGAAGCCATTAGTGGAGAAATCAAAGACAGCAGACTCACCACTTAGATTTGTCTGAAATTTGTTTCCCAGATTTTCCATATGACATATGACCTGGCCAGTGCGATGGTGCGTATCGTGAATCTGATTGGCATGATGCTCCTGCTGTGCCACTGGGATGGCTGCCTGCAGTTCCTTGTACCCATGCTGCAGGACTTCCCTCCCGACTGTTGGGTCGCCAAAAACAAGATGGTGGTGAGTATTTTCAGATGGTTCCTTAATCTCAATCAGATTTTTTTTTGTTTTTGTAGAGGGTTCATGCTGTCTCCTCCTCATCTCATGTGATTTCTGTTAATTACAGTACTCAACCTGTGCATGTGCTCAAGCTGAGGTTCATCTGTTCTGTATTTCTTTCATCTTTGGTCTATTCCTTTTTGTACAGTATTTTCCGAGATTCATTTCAATAGACAGAAAAAGTTATCAGACTTTCTTGAAGGTGACATTTTACAAGGTGTGTTATTAAAATAAAATTGTCAAGGAGAAATGGAACAGATGCTAATTTTTTGTAAAGCCCTACTTCAATATCAGTCAAGTATTGACAATTTTCCAGTGAGCACCCTCGCTATGCTTTAATTTTGTGTTATTGTTAGTCAAGAGGTGTTCCTTTTTTGAGAGGCCCTGGTGCTCAGGAGAGTGACGAGAGAGCCTGGTCTCATTACAAACTCTCTTCCACCTGGTAATTGAGTTCCCTTTCCAGTTATATAAACAAGCTGCTGAACACCTGAGGTGTGACCCTGGATCACCTGCATGAGAAGGACTGGAGTATCCAGCCAGGGCTCAGATAAGAAATGGCTCGTGTGACATTTGATTTATAGCCAGAATTCACCAATGAGGCTTCTGGGAACTTGTGGGCTTCGGAGGTCTAATGGTGATTTGGTCATTACCTTACAGAATACCTAAAATAGCACAGATGCATCAGAACTGAGTTATAAAGGCTGATCAGATTGAATGTAGGTCACCCAAACTCTGAGGGTAGAACAAGTGCATTGTGGGATGATGAAGCATGCCATGGAGATTAAAGAAATACAAGGTAGAAATAAAAACGTGTTTAAATGACAAGAAATTACAGTTGTCCAAACATCCTCCAATTTTGTCCACACTTTGGTCACCTTACAGTTCTCACCCACCAGCTAGCTTTCAACCAGGTAGGGTAAAGACTAATACGTGCTTTCTCTGAGACACTTGGATTCACTTGACTGCATCTTTTTAATCATGCGGCATCATTGGTCAGCATAACAGACACAAAAGATTACAGTTGTAAACTAGCAGCATTGCCATTCTAATGGACAAGATGGGAGTAGAAGTACTGTTTTGGTTATAAATAGCCTATTGGCTCGCATTGCCATGATCATGAAAAGTATATGCCATCTTTCCCACTCAAAGAACAAATATGCTTCCTTAGCTCCTGGTGATGGACGGCTATGGCATTGTGGAGATCTCACAACAATAATGTGTTTCTGTTGTGCCATTGTGGAGCTCAAGTTACTAATGGTTTTGTTTTTTTCTTCTGTTACACCAATGTTATTAGATGCAACCCCAGTAATTAATGTACTTGTTAGACATATGCAGGATATTATTGCACCACGTCATCATTTCTTTTCCAATCTGGCAGCTCCTTTTTTGGAATTCACCTCTACACAAATTAGTTTGAAAGCAATTTGGACATGTCTCCTGAGGAAAGTACTGGTATTGATTTCCACATAGATCCAAAAGAAAAAAACATGTATTCAAATTTAGGGACGCAATAAAATCTGTCTAGCCAGCTGACCTGAATTCTTCACATTTTCCCGGGCCTTTATGTGTTTCATTCACATTCTGCATGCTTAGCATGTGTGGTGCATTTCAGGTTCTGAATGCCACGGTCCAGAAACACCTGCTATGGCCGCCTCAAGCGGCCCAGACCTCAGAGACTGTAGTGCTTGTTGACCTTTAACATAGTGTGTGTGATGGCCTCAGGGTGTGTGTCCCTCTTTCCCCCTGCAGAATGATACGTGGGGCCAGCAGTACTCGTATGCCCTCTTCAAGGCCATGAGTCACATGCTGTGCATCGGTTACGGCATGTATCCTCCAGTGGGAATGACGGACGTTTGGCTCACTATCCTCAGCATGATTGTTGGAGCAACATGCTATGCTATGTTTGTGGGCCATGCCACGGCGCTCATCCAGTCTCTGGACTCCTCACGAAGGCAATACCAAGAAAAGGTAAGTAAGTTGCTTTGCTGAAGGGAAATTATATCAAAACGAGTGGAAGGTCATGCTAAAAGGAATTCAGGAAGTAAGAGTTCATTACAGAATTTTGACTAATTGCTTCATTTAAAAATTAGATCTATCATTCTTCTCTAAATACTTTATAGTGTAGAACTAAGCAATAGAAATTGCATTATGAAAGATAGAAAGAATTAACACTGTGTTCAATATCATATCCAATATCATATTTTAACACATCTTGTTGCTCTCATTTTAACCCATTTTGACCCACTTTGGTTTCCACATTTACGTTTCTTTTTGGGTATGAAAAGAATGATTGGTTCCACTTGTTCTTTGTTTCAGTCTTTCACATTTTCCATGTCCCATGTTTACCTTACTATTCGATGTACGATGGTTTGTGTGGTTCTACAAATGATTTTTTATTGCTGTTATTTATTTATTTAGTGTTGTTAATTATTTCGTTAATTTTTTTAGATTTTCTAAGAGCTACAGTTTTCTGATTATTATGTAGATTTTTGGCTAGGTTTCCTGTTATGAATTTTCCTTTGCTAAACATTTCATCAATTTATTATTACATTTAAATGAAACCATTAAGTCAATTTATGCTACTGACCTCTATATCTTAGTAGAACATATGGTAATGAATTGCAAGTTTTCAAGTAGGGCATTTGTAGAACTTGGTATGAGGGAACAAACCTTAATACTGGATAGAATTAGTGACCTTTTTTTTTGTGGTAGAAAGACACCATTAAGGCTTAGCGATATACTTACTTTCACAGCTCAGCTTACACAATACAAAACTAATTACAATGCAATGTCAAATTAATCACCACAACCCTTATAACCTAATCAGTATACTATATGTCATTTATTTGGTATGAAAATTTATATAACATGGGAAAGATAAAAGACATATTCTTATAAAAGTTTGCTGGATTAGATCCCTGTGAGAATGTCGCAAAACATGAAACATACTTTTAGCATCACTGCTAACTGTAGCTTTACTGTTTTAAATTTTCAGAGGTTTTTCATTTACATTAAATTTGCTAGCATAACTGACTAGCAGTGTACATAAATGGCTAACTTGAGTATGTCATCTAGCTAGCTCTGCTATCTATCTTGGTATCTCTATTAAATTAGAGCTAAATTTATTTGTGTGTGTGTGTGTGTGTGTGTGTGTGTGTGTGTGTGTGTGTGTGTGTGTGTGTGTGTGTGTGTGTGTGAGTGTGTTTAAACTAAGCTGACTTTCAAAGTGTGTCAAAGAGTTAAAATGCTGCTACTTCTAATCAACCTTTCCACTTCCTCACACTTTAACTATATTAGCTTTGTATCTGTAGTGCAAAACTAATAAAACAAATGTAGTTTGGACAACAGCCATATCATTGTGGTTGACTGCATTATAATGATAGGAAAAAAATCTAATCCTTTAACGCATCCAGAGTTCCTAGATTAGAATTGATAGCAAGACACACGGGGTACTGTGAACCCAGCACTCACCTGAAGTGGTGGACAAAACTGCATGATGCCAGCATGTGGCAATTCTCCACTCTCTCCCTGATGCCTGCCTCACCCTGGGTATGGCAGGTATAATAACGAGTAAAGCTGCCAGCCTGCCACATGGCCCACCATCTGTGGAGTAAGCTGGAAAGATGGAAATGGAGAAGGGGAGATAGAGGGAGTGTAGGTGCTCACTGGGAAAGGGAAGGAGGGTCATATTGGGTGTAAGATGCTGCCAAAAGATTGATGGGAAAGAGTAAAAAAACTGCAGAGAGAGACAGAGAGGGGGGGGGGTGGATGAACAAGACGGGTGAGTTTGATAGATAGAAAGAGGGAGAAAGTGATGTAAATAAATACTGAACAGTTATTGAAGATTGTGGAAGGACATACAAGAAGAACTATAATTGAGTGTCACACGCAGTTATGCAGGTCAGTTAAAATCGTTCAGAACACCAAAAACAATGAGAAGCCAAAATAAAAATAGTGATAGCAAATGAAAAAATAATGAGAGTGGGTTTATACGATTTTTTAACTAACAGCTAACAGCTAGATGGATGTGCTCTTATAGGAAACTAAAGAAATGTGCTCCTCTTACTCTATAACAATTTGCCCAATGATTTCTTTCCATTTACAGTTACATCTGATGTTAAAGAAAAGCCATAAAGTTCATCATTTTTAACATTCCTCAAAGATTTTTCTGTGGCAAAAAACTTAAAAAGTTGAAACTCTGACTGTTACAGAGTGCAGACACTGGAGACTGCTCAGTTTTTCCTTCATCTAATACTTACATAATATGTTATACTTACATAACGTATTAAAAAGTTTAGCAGACGCAGAAGCAAGAATGAGCCCTAATACCGTCACTGTAATCTATCTGCTGTTACACATTGCTGCAGTTTGTATGGTGAAAGTTAGTGATTAGCATTAAGCTACTTTGTATCAGAGCTATTATCAAGATCGCTAACAGAGAATTGTGAGTAAAGCTGACCAGTTATCTTTAGTTAATATTTGACTAAATTCATGGGTAACTACTAGTTTACTACTAGTCTACTAGCGGTACTAGTTTAGGGTTAGGGGTTAAGGTTAGTGTTAAGTTACGGATAAGCATTAGGGTTAAGGGTGAAGTAACTGTTAGGTTAGGGCAGGGGTCGGCAACCCGCGGCTCTGGAGCCGCAAGTGGCTCTTTCATCCCTCTGCTGCGGCTCCCTGTAGATTTGGAAAATAAAAATTACATTTAAATTTATTTTAGTTAGTTAGTTAGTTAGTTTAAAAAAAGTAATTCTAAATTCTAAGATTATGATGCACTCGTAACATTAAAATAAACCGTGTTTAATTTTTTTGTCGCTCAAAATATGCGTCATAACTGCCGACTTGTGAAATCCGACACACAGAAGCCGGCAAGTTAAAATTTTGAGGTCATGCAGGGCTGTCAGGTGTCACACATTGAGAGTGACAGTCACGCATGTGGGTCTTTTATCGCGCTCTCCCGCCACACATCATATTTCTCATGCAGAAAAACTTTTTGACTATTTATCATATATTTAATAAGCTGCAGCGACCAAAATCCGCACCGCTGTCTGGAACCGCGCAGGAATCAAGCGCGTCTCCCCTGAAGTTATTAGTCGAGCCTGACACTTATCAGCCAATCAAAATAGAGGCTACACAATAGCCAATCAGAAAATAGCAATATCTGGGAAAGATTTAACCCAACAACCAATGAAAAAAATTGAGGTTGCGGGGGGTTGGAGATGTCACGCTTGCCTGTCTTCAAAACTTGAGAGCCGAAGATGACTCAATTAGACATTGAACATTTTATTTGAAAGTAACCTTCAACACAGCGTCTTTTTACTTAAGGTTAGTTCAAACTGTTCAAAATATTTTTTTAAATAAAATTTAGTTTACTCGGTAGCACTTCATTGATTTTATAAATGCAACACACTACTGTTTTTTTTCTATACTTTCCATAAGGGTAAAAAACGATATATGCAGTGTTCTCTTCATTTTAGATGTCAAATGGGTTTTGTGGCTCCCTGTGTTTTTTTTCTGTGGGAAACGGGTCCAAATGGCTCTTTGAGTGTTTAAGGTTGCCGACCCCTGGGTTAGGGGTTTGGATTAAGTTAGAGCTAGGTTAGGGATTAAGGTTAGGTTTTACACTTTAACTTGAATGAACATTTCAATTTAGGATTTAAGTTGAGTGTTTGCACTTTTTTCCAACTTCTGATGAATACACAAAGTATGAGGCATTTGGTGAGCAGCGCTGTTAGTCTCACCATAGACTGTGTTTCTATGCAGACCTTCTTATTTATACCGAAATACAGACACTAGACATGTGTTTATGCCAGACAGTGAATGTGTTTGAGAGCGAAAGCTGAAGGAATGAGAAATTAGAACAGAGAGGTGAGATATTCAGTGAGATGGTGAGAGAAGCCTTGAGTGTGAAGGAAACTGAAAATTTCCATGAGTCCTTGAGCTCTCAAAAGTATCAAGAAAAAAAATCGGACCTGCATATTTGCTATGTTTTGTTATGCAGGTTTCTTCGAAGCAAGGATTCAGATATAAATTATTAAAACCATCGGGTTGTTGATCATTTCGCCTGTGAGCCCATGAAGTGAATAAGTGAATGTAGCTGGTCAAAGTTACAGCAGTTGCCTGGATCCCTGACATCACTGGGTTTAATACTACTAGCTTTATATGCTACTCAGACTGAACTAAACCATAAAGAGTCATTGGGGACAATCAGGTGCTAATTCAGCGTTTCCTTGCTACTTTTGCTTATTGATTAAACTCTTTTTGCATGTGTATATCTCAGCATAAATGTTGCAGATTTACTTTAAACAATATCCTGCTTCAAGCTGATTTTTTACATTTTTAAATTAAGTCATATTAATTACTGTGGACTTTCATCCAAGTAGTATTTGTACCAAATTTGTATTCAGTTAATTAAGTTCATTAAGATTTGGTTCGTATAAATGTCATCGTTTTTGTGATAAAGGTGGAGCATTTATATTGCAGACTTGTGTCAAAATAAAAGTCTTCCATTAAAGGAAACATATATACTGTATGTGTGTGTATCCTCAATTTAAAAATCCCCTCTGATTCCTTTGACCACATTTCCAGATCATGTTCTGATTATTACATGATCGAATAATCGGTGAGGCACTAATAAGCCTTTTGGGGTTATACTGTACATGATATGTAATTCTAAAAGAGGAAGTCACCCTGAAGTGGAAAGTGAGAACATGGAGTTAAGATGAGGATGTATCTAGGACTAATGTGATATAATCTGCTAGCTTGGTTAGACTTATAGAGACCAATCAAGTATGGAGTAAGATAGTTTTATTAAAAAATACATGAAAAGATTGTATGGTGATTTATTGGTGAATACAAATTATTATTATTATTATTTTCCACATCCACTGCACATTACTTACACATATGACATTTTGTGCATTCAGGAATCCTGGGAACTAGTTTTTTATTGAGTATTTACGGAATAATGAGGTTAATGATAGTCCTAATACATTCATTCGTTCATTTTCTACCGCTTATCCGAACTTCTCGGGTCACGGGGAGCCTTTGCCTATCTCAGGCTTCATCGGGCATCGAGGCAGGATACACCCTGGACGGAGTAGTCCTAATACACCTCTTTTTTAATGTGTAAAAAGTATTTTATCCTTATTGTTCTCTCTTTGTTGTGAACTGGGTTCGATTCCCGGGTATTGAGTTAACTCTCAGTGCCGGTCCTAAGCACGGATAAAATGGAAGAGTTGTGTCGGGAAGGGCATCCGGTGTAAAACCTGTGTCAAGTCAAATAAAGAGAGAGAGAGTGCGAGATTTTATTGATCACGGAGCAAATTCAAGAATATGCGGACCAGGTGATCCATTGTGGTGACCCAAAGAGGGAGCAACGAAAGAACAACAACATCATATCATATCCTTATCAAATGTTGTCAAAGTGAACAATGTATTTTTCAGAAAGATAAATAAGTAATTTAATTAAATTTAATTATTTAATTATTTTACAAAGATTCAGGATCTCTAGCAATTTTCATGTTGAACCTGAGCAGAACAGACTGGTTCAAATGGTGCGCTTTGCCCAGTTGCCTCAGCCAGTTAACTGATTGACCGCACGCTATTAACGCTGTTACCTTGATGGCCGCCATTCCATAGCAACCTGCTCCCATGGAAACAGTGCTCGTTACATGTCTCATTTGTAGGCAGCCCCCTCGGGCCGGGCTGCCTGCAGAGGGGATATTAGTGTGGTAAACAGCGATTAATATTTCAGGTTGAGGCCTTTTAATTCATTTCTCTTTGAGCGTGGGTTATGTTGATTAATGCTACTTCACTCATCTTTTTGTCTCTGTGAGGATAAAGAACAAGAGGCTGGAGGGTCAGCCTGATACTCTGAGGTGTGTTTTAGCACATGCTAGGTAGGTAGATTTACCAGAGATGTAAAACAAATTGACAAAACAATAGGTAGCTTTACAGTGTATGTTAACATGGACAGGCCAGTTGTGATTATAACTGTTAGCTTTGTTGTCGCTAACAAACCCTTAGCTAGTTACTGTGCTTAAGAAGGTTTATTTTTTCTATCTATTTCTACTTTTCAAAGGAGTCACGAGTTCACTGTGTAAATGAGAAGATTCAATATGAACAGCCCAGAATCATTTTCTACAGACATGATTGTTTTCCGAAAGCTGTGTTCTCGAGTTGTGACAGATGTGTTGGTGTGTTCGAAATTCAGTCAGGAGTCAGTTTTAAGTGTAATTACTGTGTAATTCTTCTTATACAGTTCATTTTTCTTGATGTTTTTCTGTCTGAGGGAAATGTTTCTATAGCGCAAATGTCTTTACACTGTCTGTAAACATAAAAGCTATACGCAAGCTGGCTAAATAATTAACCTTATCATTAGCTAGTTTAAACCTGCCGTGTTCTCTAAACTTAAACCAGTTAAATGAAATTTTCAAAAGGCTCTAATTTTTTTCTTTGTTTTTATAGTCACTATGACATTACTCTGTGCTACATGCTAGCCAGCATAAGCCATGAGGCTTATGGAACATTTAGCCAGCGTGCTGACAGAAATTTACTGCTAATATAATGCTCATTTGTAAATAACTCAATTTTAAAATCTCAAACATTGAGTGAGCAATTTTTCCAATTAATAAAGAAGTAGAGAATTGCCAGTTGTGCCAGTTGTTTGTGAGGGTTTACCAACTTGACTAGCCTGGCCTGTTTTTTGTACCGTACACAGCTCATTTTTCCAGCAAGGAAGTCTCAAAATGTCTAATGAAGCTAGTTTATTAAAACATATGCCACTGACAGCAATTCTGTGTGTATTTATATATTTTTCATTTTTTTGTTTGAATGTACAAATGTTAGCATAGCAGAGTAGTTAAGTTATTTTCCATTTTACAGCTCATACCCATTAACAGCTGCTTCTGGAAATGACAGAAAATGTGTGACATTGGACCGTCACCTGCAAAAAAGAATCTAACTAATTCGGGTGGCCTGATTGGGTAAAAAAGCACTTCTCCTTACCATTTTGTTTTCACTGATGGAGTCTACATACTGTATGGAGAAATGCAAAGTGAGCAGTAGTTCAGAATATATAGATGAAAATAGATAGATGAGAAAAATAGACTCGAGCCACGAAGAAGTAAACAAATCGGTGAACTCATTTTTCTTTACTCTAAAAATTGTCGTGTTAGCAGAGAAGACAAATTTAGATATAGCCAGGAAGAAAGTGTAGCACATAGCTACTCTATATGCTGTGCATAATTTAGAAAATAGTTTTTCTGTCTTATTTAATTAATCTTTTCCTTATATATACTTAATTTAATTGAAGTTTGCTTGAGTTTGATTGAAATTATTGTAAAGATTGCTTGAGATCCCAGTATTAATTAATTAATCATAGTGACTGCGGAATAATTAATTCAGTAGTAACGTGCCAATAAAACTATTAGCCGCTAGCCATTTGCAGGTTATGTTGCTTAGCAACCTTATTGCATGATGCATACATTCATTCTTTTTAAATATCATTCATAATTAATTCAATTTTCATTGTATGTTGGATTTTATTATGATTGTTACAGAATCTTCACCAAAACCCAGACTGGCTCCATGATGTAATACAGTATGAGTGTTGGATGATTTATGCGATGATTACAAACCAATAATGGTTATATTTTATGGTATATAGATTTATTAAGGGATCCCTGAATGAGAAAAGCTCTGTACTAGAGTTTGATCTTAAATCAATAAGACTTTCAAGGGTGTGTTTTACTGTGGGTTTTTTTTCAGTCAAGGTTGTTCTGCTTGTTCTAGTAGTAGAGATGTGTAAGTATTTAGAGGCAGGATCCATGATCCTGATTTAATAACAGAATCAAGCCAGAACAATCCAAAACATAAAACAGGAGCAGGGTCGATAAACAGGCACAAAGTTAGTAATCCAAAGAGACCAAATAACAAATCAAATAATTCCAATAGGGCAAAAGAAGCATGCAAAAATAGGCAAATAGGCAAAATAATACAAATAGGCAAATTAGGTCATACACAGAAATCACAAAATGGCATAAAGCAATATAAAGGCTTGGTATGCAGTGGACGGACAATACTTTGCGACGATAAGAAGCTTCGCTGCTACTGTATATTTATATCTGCCAGACTGGAAGTGAACTGGAAGTGTGCTGCTGGAAGCTGAAAGTGTCAGTACCTGGGTGAGGGTTCCCTATGGAGGGCAGGAGGGGGGGTTTGCAGGTATAGTTGTAGCAAGAGGGTTCTCTCATTCAGAGAAGTTAATAAGGACAACCCCACTGGTGGTTTAGAAATTTTGTCTCTAAATTTATGCTTGTTGATGGTTTGATGATACACTATACACTTTACCGGCTCATATGTTATCACAAACGCAGACTGGTGAAAATCCTCTAGGGTCAAGATCCCAGATAGTTTAATCTTTCATCCAATTACCGCTCTTGTTAATATCAGATAGCCTGACTATTATACTAATCACTTTAGCTGGATCACCATTTATTATAAACTCAACTCTAATTCCTTCCTGCCGAAGTCTTCAAATGTTCGCTGATGAAGACCTGAGCACAAAGCTGACCGACACAATATATATATACACACACACAGTAAATAATTAACATTGCAGCATGCTAACAGTATACAGTATCTCTGTTTTACACATGTCTATCATATGATTATTTTTTCTTAACAGCACACAATGTTGTGTTACATTCCCTGCATATTGATAGCACACTCACTCCTACACATAAATCCTACACATAAATACTGCATAAGTAACATACTGATTATTAATAGGCATTAATCTGACAGACCTGTGTGTGTGTGTGTGTGTGTGTGTGTGTGTGTGTGTGTGTGTGTGTGTGTGTGTGTGTGTGTGTGTGTGTGTGTGTGTGTGCGTGTTGCTGCCAGTTTTAACATCCGGAGAGATTTCCACTTGCAATCCATTTGCACACACGCACTCAAAACCTACATCTCCAAATATAATGCAGCAGATCTGCATGGAAACTTCCTTCGGAAATGCGTGCATCTAATTATAAGGGAACAAAAAAGGAAACACCAGGAAGTGCAAGAAAGACAGTGGAAGAAATTATCATCAGAAAGGCGCGAGTATAATCTAGTCTGAATAGAGCATTCGATTACAGTGTGTCTGTGTGTGTGTGTGTGTGTGTGTGTGTGTGTGTGTGTGTGTGTGTGTGTGTGTGTGTGTGTGTGTGTGTGTGTGTGTGTGTCAGAGAAAGCACAGGGTCCCTTTAATTAGCTTTCTAATGAGAAGGAGACAGAGAGTTACTCTGCTATTCTCCCTTTGATTTCTCTTCAATGAGATTTTATTATTATTATTTTATTTTTTTTATTATTATTTATTTATTTATTTTTAATAGAAAAGGGTTAGTAAAAAAAATTAGCATTTGTGAAAGGAGTCTTCAGCATCAGAGTTCTTCAGCAAAGGTTTAAGTTTTCTATCTTGGTGAAAGTTGTCAGGACAGATTTAGATTATTATTTTTTTAATTCAAGAGTGATAAGAAATGGCTTTTCAAGGAAAGACACGCCATTAATGTTACTAGAGATGACTTAAAAACCTAAGGCTTTAATTTTCTGTATTGTTAGTGAGCAACAATATCTTCATACGGAAATAATTCAACACTAAGTCAAGTGTGGACTGTTGATAATTATTTACAGTTTTCTACAAATAATTGATCACAAGGTTTTGAATAGTACATGATATGGATTAATAGTTTTCTTTGTTATTCCTCCATTTTTTAAATTATTATTCATTAAAATACCATTGTAGGACACCCGGGGAATCGTGTTATCACAGAGCGATCAGCATCACTGGTCTGTGTTGTCAATTTGCCTGCAGCACATTTCTTTATTCTTACTGACTAAACAGCATCTGAGAGAAATTTTTCCCAGCTGCCTCAGGACTGCTCAGGTGCACGAGAGGTGACTTACACTCGTCCATGCCTGTCCATCAATCATACTCTTCCACAGCATTCTACATTCCCTTTAAACCCCAGCAGGAGCAGACGGTTCTCTCTGCTTCCTCCATCCGTGCTTTTCTACCACAGCATCTCAATCTGACTCTTGTGTTCTCGCTGCATCGATCATGCTGAAGCCTCAGACAGGGTTTAATATTGACGTTACATTTCACGATCTAATCATCATGTCTACGTTGTGTATGTGTCCCCTTTTAACCCTGGTGTGGACATATCGACAGCCCGGGCCACTAGGACAAGCAAAATTTCAGATCTGGGTTTTATCCCTATGTTTTTATTTTCCCATTCCTGGTTGCTGAGTTTAATTTAAAATATAAATAAATAAATAAATAAATAAATAAGAATATTATTCGGGTAAATCTTAGACATTTGAACACTTTCAACTGGATTTTATTGATTATTTTCAAATTCAACTCTTAGATTAATGGTAATGGTTCATTAAAGATTTTTTTTTAGTTACTTAGTTCCCCACATGCACTGGACAAGATTATGATTCGACCTTCCGTGTAATTATCCCTTCTATCAGTTTCAGTGCAAATGATATTATCAGCAATAACTTGAGAGAAAAGTAAAATCTTAGAAATATTTGCATGAATTTTAGAGATTAGTGTTAGGTACGCTCCATTTAGGTCCATTTGGGACACACTGTATTTTAATCGTGTGGAAAAATATAATGATGTACGTTAGATCTATTCAAATCTAACCAAATGTCATCAGAGACCTTAAAGAAAAGTATAAGATTCATGGAAAATCTTCTTTTAATGATGACCTACAAATTGTGTGAGATCTGAGAAACATAGTATATTCAATATTCAAAATCAGGACTTTAACCCAGAAACAGTTTGTTAGTGTCAGAAACAGCAAAGCTAAACAAAACACGTGGGAAATACATAGATATAATTATAAATCAATTACAAACAGGTGAGTAGCGACGAGTCACGTGACAAAACGCACGCTGACGGAACGCCCCCTAATGTTCCGGCAGAGAATGTCCAAGCAAAAGTCCTTACAGTTAGTTCTACATTTTCTTTTTGTTATGTACGGAACATAAACACTGAGGACTGTGTCTCATGAGTGTTGAGTCATCATGTGCCCTTATAAACACAGAGGCGTTATTGTAACGATAAATCTTAGTAATATCATGAGTAAAAGGAGCAAAACAAGGAATATGTTTATCTTTGTTTTTATTGATGTTTGTATTACAGTATGTAACTGAAGCTGAGTAATTGGGTCATTCCAAAAAGGACTAGTGCTGGTGAAACCCATGTCCGTTTTCCTCCTTGATTATTCAAAATAGCGCTCACTATAAGTCTTTGGGATAAAGGAAAGGAAACGAGAAGCCTGTATGTTCTGACATATACATTACTTTGGTGGTTGGTGTCAGAGCAAAGCGTCAGCCATGATACGGCACCACTGTTGCAGAGAGGGTTAAGGCCCTTACTAACAGTTGCAGTTTGGTAGTGCTGGGGCTTGAACAGTGATCTAACCATTTGAGCCACTTCTACCACAACTACTAACACTTTAGATTGGAATTACACTGACAAAAGTGTGGAACCGTGTGGTTGTTGAAGCTAATGTACTTAAATAGCTAACATGCTTTCTACATTCATGGCATTGGGCAGACAGCCTTATAGAGAGCGACTTACAAGTTGTACAACTGAGCAAATGAGGGTTAAGGGCCTCGCTCTGGGGCCAGGTCGGTGGATCTGGGATTCAAACTCACAATTTTTTGGTTCAGGTGGTAGTCCAACACCTTAAACACTAAGCTACCACATCCCACGCTTGCTAACATGTAATATGTTATTGCATTTTGTTAGCTGTCAATATTTAGTCCCTTCAGCTCGGTTTCTAGGCAACCAAATCATGTGACTGGGAACCACAATGTAGATTTCCTTGTCTGAGAGGCTACCGAATACTTTTAGGATTTGTCCACCCCGTTAACCTTCTCTAGTCTCCGTCACCATCACCTATTTCATGTCTCAGAAGCATGCGTTCACTGAGTCATCGGCAAACTGCAAGTATTAACGTGTGAGTGAAGAGAAAGATGGAGCAATTTCCCTGGTGGACTCCTTTTCCTACCTCTCCTTCCTATCCTTTACATTTTCTGTCTCCCTTGCTTACTCTTCTCTTTGTCTCTCTTCATCCGTCACATTTCTTTTCGCTTTCTGTACATGTTGAGACATATTTCGCACAAAGAAAATAACACTCACAAGATTGAGGGCAAAAACGGCCCATCTCACTCTCAGCATGTCCTCCCGCTTGGCTGTCGTCCTCCATTTCCGGTAGGAAATATTCAGAAAAACGGACAGAATTCGTCTGACGACAACAGCGCACAATTTGTATGATCACTCTGCCTTTCTGTATTATAGAGAAATTTTCCTGCCATCTTTTCAGCACTCTTTTGGCTCTGCTAGCTGTTATTACATCCAAATTGAGTGTCTGATTCAGAAGTCTGGTCAAGGGTCATGAGGTAGTTTGTGCTTGTTCTTTGTCCTACATGTGCTTTTGTTTATGTTTTGTAATCAATTTGGATCTAATCCTGTCTCCTAGTTTGTTCTTATAATTAATTAAAGTTGCATTTGCATGTTATGTCTCTTGGGACATAAAATCAGCTTCATAAATTGGTTGTATATCAGTTGAAGTTTCTGGGAAAACCCTTCACATTACTACATACTATCAACTCTATAAATATTTAGACAATGACAAAGCTGTTGGTAATTTTAACTGTATATAGGCATTGAAACTGATTAATAAGTGCAGGCTTAGCACTGATTTAAGTCTATTTACATCCAAATTGGTCAAACAATGTAGGAATTACAACAGGGTTTATACTGGAATCTGTTTCTGTTAACTCTTCGAATTGCTGTTACTGACACATAAAGAAGATCTGTCATATTTATAAACATTACATTACAATGAAATTCTTTTCTTTACACATCCCAGCCTGTTAGGAAGCCGAGGTCAGAGCACAGGGTCAGCAGTGATAGGCCACCGCTGGAGCAGAGAGGGTTAAGGGTCTTGCTCGTGGGCCCTTAAGTGGCAGCATGGTGGTGCTGATGCTTGGATCTCTGACCTTCTTATCAATAACCCAGAGCCTTAAGAAGAAAGAGCCAATGCAGACCACAGAAAAAACTGTTATAGATAGAAGAATAGAAGAAAAACTGCTGACCAGATCAATAGCACACACTATGAGGTAGATTATTTGTGTCAAAGTCAACAAACAGGAGAAGAGTCTGCCAGAGTCATTCCAGAGAGTTTAAGACAACTTTTTATACATTAGGAAGCCTCAGAAATATAGTTATTATTTTTATAGGAGCAATTCCTGAAGTTTTACCAACTTTTTTGTTCAAACTTTATATTTACATATATACAGCGACAGTAGGCCAGAGAAAATGCCGGCAGCTTCTTTTGGAGTTTTGTTCAGGGAATTGCTGAGCGGAACAGAAGACCTCAACTGCCAAGTGTTAATTAGAGATGTGGAGAGGAAGTGTAGGGAGGCGAATCAGCACCACTTTTCTGCTAATACCATTTGGGGCTGGCATGTCACAACACGCTGCTTAAGACACACACACACACACACACACACACACACACACACACACACACACACACACACACACACACACACACACACACACACACACACACACACTGACATCTTTTATATGGCATTCGTAATTTATTAATCTTACACTAGTTTAGGTACAACTAATGTCATGCTTAAGCCTATGAGTGAGCAAACATAACACATCAGGGGTCAAAACAATTTTAGACTTTGTGCAATTTATTGCCAGTGCTCTTCGAAAAATTTTTCAAAGAAGTGATTTAGTGCAGTGAGATTTACGGCGTGTTGCTGTCGCGGGCGGCTCCTCAGCGGCAGGGAGCTGACAGGGAGTTATGCAGAGGTCTGGAGGTTGAGCAGGCTTACGGCAGTGCTCAGGTAGCAGGCATACTGCGGTTTGCAGTGTCCAGGGGTTATTCAGCAAAGAATAATAATAAGAAACTTTAGTCCGATCATCACATCTTCTTCTTCTGGAAGGTGAAGAGTTTTGTGTTGGCTCTCTTTCTGACACACTTTTGCCACCCTGCCTCATACCCACGCACTTCCTGGCTATCCAAAACACTGGTGGTGCTGAAATGGCGCTGTCCATTCAGCACCACAGCAGTACTAGTGTGAGTAGTGGGAAATTTTTTGCAGTGCAGGCTTCGCCATCACACTACCATAATTTAGTGTAAAAGTACAGACTTAAGTGGTGCTTTGTAAAAATAAATAAATAAATAAATAAATAAATAAATAAATAAATAAATAAATAAATAAAACGCCCCATCTCTACCTTGTCTGTCAGTCAAACTGAACCACCACAGGACAACCTCTGAGCTGAGCTGATGTCTGACGTTATGGGGCAGTGTTAAATCAAATGATAAAGGTTTTGGATTGTAGATCAGACTTCAAGCCCCAGCGCTGTTAAGCTGCCATTATTGGGCCCTTGAGTAAGGCCCTTAACCTTCCTTGCTACAGGGGTGATGTATCAGGGCTGCCCCTGCACTCTGACCCCCAACCACCAAAGTTAAGATACGTAATGAAAAAAATTCACTGTGCTGTAATGTATGTGACAAAATCAAGTTTTCTATCTATCTTCTATTTTACTTCATTCTCACATTTCTATTCCTGTTAGAAACTCCAGCTTGGCTTTTTCCAGGTACAATTTGTGCTAATTATCTTCTGGCCTTCACCAGTGTCAGTTTCTGACCACAGCTTACTGTTGGCTGGATATCTTTGCTTGGCAACCCTGAGGTTTCTCAACCAAGCAGTGTCCCTGAGGTGTTTAAAAACCCAACACCAACAATGTATGTGTTATCTCAAACCAACACCTCACACAATTCCCACTAATTGGTGTGACTGCTGGTTAACATCTGGTTAGTACTGGTCTGTTTTTTCTAGGTATAGATCCTTTTCTCATGATATACAACAGCACCACCAATCATACTGATCATACAGTAGTTTTGTTCGTTATATAGCAAACTACAGACTAAATACTGTATAAAATGTCAAATTCTAGCCATACAAACTAGCATCTCCCTCTTATTTGTTGCTCACCTTGAGCCGGGGTCGTTGCTCTCATGATCCGAGTAATCCCAGACACGTTCATGGATTTCAAGGTCAGGACTCTGAGGTGTCCAGTGTATTGTTTTGAGTAAACCTGGAGATTTTGTCTAGAATGAGTGAATTGATTTATTTTTTTATTTTTTATATTTTTTTGCGTGTGTCATTAGCTTGCTAGAGAATCAATTTTGTTCAAAGTTAAACGTCATCCAGAGCATCATGCCAGACATATTAGTGTCCCAGTGAATTGGGTAAGATAGCGTTACATGTTTGAATGATACAGTTACAGGATATTACATGAAACATCCAGTTGATGAGACTGATCTGATTTTTTTTTTTTTTTTAATTTAAGGCAGTAATTAAGTAGACGATACAGATCGTCTCAAAGCAGCTTGACAAAATAAATAAATAAATTGAAAAAGAAATCTGGATGTGGATTTAGATCCCTAATGAGGAAGCCAGAGGCAACCGGAGATGACATGGAGAAAGCATCAGAGGAATCAAACATTTCTGGATAGTGAAATTATATACAATGTACACGGTTTCAAGAAATGAAAAAAGCGCTTGTTGCATAAGTATTCACTCCCTGTACTTTGGAAGCCTCATGTTTACACAGATGAAAGATATTGAGGACAAAATTGGCTTCTTTTTTTTTTTTTCCATTAAAAAAAAAAAAACTAGATAAAAGACCACCTTACATCAAGTAATTCCACTGCTGTGAATTCTCAGAAGCTTAAATAGAAATGAAGACCAGAGAGATTTAGGCAATTAGAGGTAAAGTCATCGATATGCACACGATAGAAAAAGACTATAATATGTGTCTGTGTGTGTGTTAGATCATTTCTGTCAAAACGCAGCATCAGAGCAAAGAAAAAGACATGAGACTCAGAGTTCAGTGGCCGAGATTGGATTAAAGGTTCGCTAGTCAAAAACATCACGAGTGCTGGATACAGCCAATCTGTATAGGAGGGGAACTAGAAAGAACGTATTACTGAAGAAATAAACACACCTAATGGCATCATTGCAAGCATGTTTTCTATCCAACAAACTCATACAGTATGTCTGTCATACTCAGGTGTACGGATATTTTTATTTGTGTAGTGTTTTTTATAGTTGGTTCTGAAACAGCAAAACATTATAAACCTGCTAAAAAACCTGCTATAAAGCTACAGTACAGTACAAGCCTGATTTCTCTAGGCCTGGGGCTGTTATTATATTATTATATTATGTTAGCACACCTACAGTACAGTACATCCCGAAAGCAGGACTAATTAATGCCTCTCGCATTTCTAATTCGGTTGGTAAGCTTAATAATAAAGGAACTGAAAAACACTGGAAAGTAGGTTAGGGTGAAAGAAGTACAGGGTTCGTTTTAAAGTTCCTTCTCTGCAGGGATTTTTATAAGAAGCTGCAGTAATGCCTCTGGTTGCTGGTGCAGTTCTGTCTGCCTAAAAATATTCTGTTGGCAACAGCTGTGATGGATTAATTCGGGTGGATTAATTTTAACCACCATGGTAAATAAATTTACATGTGAATGCGGCGTTTATAAACCTCTCTCTGAAAAACACAAAAGAGAGAGAGGTAATGTGCATTCTTCTTCTTCTTCTTCTCTCTCTCTCTCTCTCTCTCTCTCTCTCTCTCTCTCTCTCTCTCTCTCTCTCTCTCTCTCTCTCTCTCTCTCTGTGTGTGTGTGTGTGTGTGTGTGTGTGTGTGTGTGTGTGTGTGTGTGATTTTATGTTCTCTGCTTCACTGACTGATACAAAATTGTTGATTACATGTGATCGTGTGTGTGTGTGTGTGTGTGTGTGTGTGTGTGTGTGTGTGTGTGTGTGTGTGTGTACGTGTGTGTGTACATGTGTGTGTGTGTGTGTTCCTCTCTGAACAGCTTCCCTGAAAAAGTTCATATAGACATTGTTGCTGTGATTAGCCGAGTACAATTCCTCCATCCTAGAGAGAGGGAGAGATTAGAGAGAGAGAGAGAGAGAGAGAGAGAGAGAGAGAGAGAGAGAGAGAGAGAGAGAGAGAGAGAGAGAGAGAGATGAGGTTAAAAAGCAAAATAAATCTTTAAAAATTATAATAAAGTGACTGACATCTCTTTCAGGACATAAATTATTCATGACTTATTTAGTAAGTAAATTTGCATTTAGTGTTTGCGGAGCAAAGGCGGAGAGAAGGTTAGATTGTGGGCTAAAGGGTCTGTGTGTTGTATTGTAATTGTGTATTTAAGTGTGTGCATCTGTGTGTGTTTGTGTGCGTGAGTTTCACGTCGGCTCCCTCCTGGGAGGTTCGTACTGAATTGAGTTGACTGACAGACAGAAGGCTGTTCCCTTGTGACAGAAAAGTGATTACCACTCTGAGGCTCATAATGAATGGATTTTCTCCCGCAGGAATCAGAAAGAAGCTCTCCACTTCTGCAGGAGTGGGGGAGAGACAGAGGGACGGACAGACAGACACACAGGCTGACAGACAGACATACAGACAGACAGGCATACAGAAAGACACACAGACAGACAGGCATACAGAAAGACACACAGGCTGACAGACATACAGACAGACGTACAGGCTGACAGACATGCAGACAGACATACAGGCTGACAGACATACAGACAGACGTACAGGTTGACAGACATACAGACAGACGTACAGGCTGACAGACATACAGAGAGACGTACAGGCTGACAGACATACAGACAGACGTACAGGCTGACAGACATACAGACAGACATACAGGCTGACAGACATACAGACAGACGTACAGGCTGACAGACATACAGAAAGACATACAGGCTGACGGACATACAGGCTGACAGACATACAGACAGACATACAGGCTGACAGACATACAGAAAGACATACAGGCTGACAGACATACAGGCTGACAGACATACAGACAGACGTCCAGACTGACAGACATACAGACAGACGTACAGGCTGACAGACAGACAAACATACAGACTGACAGACATACAGACAGACTTACAGGTTGACAGACAGACAGACATACAGACAGACAGGTATACAGAAAGACATACAGGCTGACAGACATACAGACAGACAGATCTACATTCAGACAGACAGACAGGCATAAAGACAGACATACAGATTGACAGACAGACATATACTGTAGATAGACAGATTGACAGAGAGAGAGACATACAGACAGACAGACAGACTGACAGAGAGAGACAGACTGACAGACTGACTGACAGACAGACAGACAGGCAGACAGACAGGCAGGCAAGAGACAAACAGAGAGACAGACAGACAGACCGACAGACAGACAGACGGATAGACAATCCAACAGAGAGACAGTCAGACAGATTGCCAGACAGACAGACAGACAGACAGACAGACAGAAAGACAGACAGACAGACTGCCAGACAGACAGACAGGCAGACAGGCAGGCAAGAGACAAACAGAGAGACAGACAGACAGACAGACAGACAGACAGACAGACGGATAGACAATCCAACAGACAGACAGTCAGACAGACTGCCAGACAGACAGACAGAAAGTCAGTCAGACAGACAGACAGACAGACAGGCAGGCAGACTGCCAGACAGACAGACAGACAGACAGACAGACAGACAGACAGACAGGCAGACAGGCAAGCAAGAGACAAACAGAGAGACAGGTAGACAGACAGACAGACAGACAGACGGATAGACAATCCAACAAACAGACAGTCAGACAGACTGCCAGACAGACAGACAGAAAGTCAGACAGGCCAACATACAGACAGACAGACAAACAGACAGACTGACAGACAGACACACATATGCAGGCGAATTGAAAGGCAAATGAATAAACAAATAGATCATTAAACAGACAAAAACAAAAGAGAAAAAGCAGAAGGATGGATGTAGACAGACTGGTAGATACATACAGTGAACAGCTTCTGTAACTGAACTGCAGAGAAGTACAACAGTCTTCCAAATGCTATTGTTGATGATGGATAATGAAGGTGTTGATTGTGCTGATTGTGTTGGCAAAAAGATGCATTTATTTTTCAAAGCTCATAAACATTTACAAAATATATATATACATACACATATATTTACAAAATATATATACATACACATATATTTACAAAATATATATACATACACATATATTCTCGTTAATCCGTTCCGTTAGCTCCCGTGCCATGTGGATGAGGGATGAGGGTCGAGTCATCCTGGAAGAAACGACTCCCTTCAGAGTCAGAAGATTTAGACTAAAGCTTATGTTTAAAGAGACCTAAACAAAAACGTCAGCAAAAATAAACACAGAAATGAAAAAAAAAAACAAAAAAAAGATTTTTACCTTCTATTATGTATTAAATGAAGTTTTTCCAAATTGCTCACAAGACGAAAGCAGAAAATGAAAGTAAATGTCATTCACTTATCGTCTTTATCCTTATAGACATTTTTAATGAAAAAAAAAGCCAAACACAAATAAGATTCGTTCATGAACAGTTCCTCGTGCGCTTTTCAAACGATTCCTGTTCTGACCGCTGATTTTGATGTGTCACAGTAACGAGGGGAATTTGTAGCTGCTACAGATCAAATAATTCTTTTTAGATGTAAGTAGAAATTAGAGTCAGAATGAATTCATTAAACGAAATGTGTACTGTTCCAGAAAAAAAAAGGAATGAAGGTAAATAAAGGCAGGTTTTTTTTATTAAACTCGTTAAATAAAATGATATACATTTACAAACTTTATTTATTATAGTCACAAGGACACGAGGTCACTATTTGAAAGCTGCATGAGGCCGTCATCAGATTTTAGAGCGAGAACTTGATTTAATTACAACATTTCCATTCAAAGTCTGAAGCCCAATCAGATGGATATTGTTGCATAGGATGTTGGTGTGATTTTCGGTAATGATATTTTAATTTAGTTTAATTTTAACAGTCAACTGACACCATCATCATCAAATGAAAAAATGGAACTGAAACGTGATGAATAAAAAGTTATGGTTTATGACATTCTTTAATTTGCAATTGGATTTCTATATTTGATCCGTTTTGTGTGTGTGTGTGTGTGTGTGTGTGTGTGTGTGTGTGTGTGTGTGTGTGTGTGTGTGTGTGTGTGTGTGTGTGTCTGTGTGTGTGTTAGATAGAGTGTGTATACTCCTGGAATACGATCAAAGGTCAGGGACTGATTAAAAATCAACAGGCACTTAAGGGAGATGGTCTCTCTCTCTCTCTCTCTCTCTCTCTCTCTCTCTCTCTCTCTCTCTCTCTCTCTCTCTCTCTCTCTCTCTCTCTCTCTCTCTCTCTCTCTCTCTCTCTCTCTGTGTGTGTGTGTCTGTGTGTGTGGCCATCATGGTGGAGGAAATCTTGATTTAAAATCTAAACATACGAAAGAGGTGGTTTTATATTTCTGTATTTTAAACATTTTAATATGAATCATATACATTTTTCATCCCGTGCATAGAATCTATCTATGAACCGTGCTTTACAGCAAGTCTATTTTTATGCAAATCTAAGAGAGAGAGAGAGAGTGAGAGAGAGAATATGAATGAGAAAAGAAGAAGAGGAAAGACTATTCATTCAATGAAGATATGAGAAGAACAAAGCAACGAGAGGAGAAAAATAGACATGCTCTATGAGATCTTATTCAGCGCAAAGGAAGACCCAAGACTCCTGGGTCAAATCATGAATGAAACAATAGAAAGAAGAAAAAAAAAGGGCTAAAGATAAGGAGGTGGAGTTGTGTGTGTGTGTGTGTGTGGGGGGGGGGTGTACGGGGTTGGGGGGGTCGGGTACAAGAGGTGGCTAATTTCAGCTGCATGGAGGAAGAAGGGTTTCGGACGTGTTTTGTGCTCCTATTTTCTGGCACATTTCATATTCGTAGTGTGGTGCACCATAACTGTTGTTCCTCTGTGATTAAAGAGTGCTGAAGACATTAATAAACAGATAGAGAGAGAGAAGAGAGAGAGAGAGACAGAGAGAGAGAGAGAGAGAGTGAGAGAGAGAGAGACTTTTTTTTTTTTTACTTTTGTCACACTTTATTTACACAAGTCACATATCATTATAATTCATGGTGACTTAATAAATAAATAAATAAATAAATAAATAAAGAAAGAAAGAAAGAAAGAAAGAAAGAAAGAAAGAAAGAAAGAAAGAAAGAAAGATGTTTCTACAGTGATTAAAACATGGGTGATTAGTTGAACTCTGGTGCAAAGTTCAGTTCTCCTTCCTCCACAGAGCACAAAGCATTTTCCCAACACCACACACATTTAAAACCATCAACATTGTTCGTACTTTTGTAAAAATTAAAATCAATTAAAGTTCTTGATTTTATCAGCCTTTTTAATATCGTTGTGGCATCACAGTCAGCGTTTTGTGTAATCTGGTTTCTCCGGCTCAGATATATTGCCATCTTTGCTTGACCGAAGATGAAGTTGACCAGTTGGCACCTGAACCTTTTGTTTCCTAACGTACTTACACCCAAAAATAAAACACTGAACAGTAAAAACAACATAAAACAACCTTAAAATGCTCCATAAAAACACAAAGAAAGACTGTAACCTGGAGCAGTAAATAAAAGCTTGAAAAAAAGGTTCTCTCTGTGAACAAAAAGGACAGTCATGTGCAATATCAGGGTTTAAAACAGAAATAAAAGAGAGACCGAGAGACCGAGAGAGAGAGAGAGAGAGAGAGAGAGAGAGAGAGAGAGAGAGAGAGAGAGAGAGAGTTAGTTTTAGATTTAGAAAGAGATTAGTGATTGGTGTGTTTGTGTGTGTGTGTGTGTGTGTGTTTGTGTGTGTGTGTGTGTGTGTGTGTGTGTGTGTGTGTGTGTGTGTGTGTGTGTGTGTGTGTGTGTGTGTGTGTGTGTGTGTGTGTAATGTAATGAATATAATTCATTTAAACACGTTTATAAAATATATAATGTGTGCAATTGTTAATATTGTGAGGTTTTCAATGTGAAGACATTTATTTATTTATTTATTTATTTATTTATTTATTTATTTATCTACATTGGAAGGAGTCTCCAGTGTCAGCTCAGCCAGTGGAAACACTAAACTACATTTTTATTTGGGAAACAAATCGAGTGAGAATTCCTCCATAAACCCTTCAGATAATTTGCTAAGCTACATTCAGGTTTGTTTGAATTTCTCAGGTGTGTTAAATTTACCTCACACTAACACTAGAGCTGCATTTCATCTGAACCTTACACTACGCACTGTGTGATGTCTTGTGTTGCATCGCCTCCAATGGAACACGTCGAGTACATGAAGTGTGAAAATTGTGAAATTCCACGATTGTTTTTTTTTTAATATATAATATAATATATAATATTGCCTCATCCAGGCCTTCTTCTTGTTGGACTACATTGTATACTACAAAAAGGCACAGAGTTGTGTTTAAATATGCAGTTTGTTAACCACCACGAGCCACACGACCTCCTGTTACAGTATTAAAGGGAAAAAGTCAACATATAAAATGTCCTGTATGTATTTTATGAGAACTTTTACGGGTTAAACAACTATCTGACTTTTCAATTTGAAAGTGTATATGTTGTGTACACAAAGCCCCACACACACACACCTCAAGTCCTCGGGCAGTGTGTGTGTGTGTGTCTGTGTGAATGATGGTGGAAGATTGCACAATAAAGTGTGACTGCTTTGCCGTGGAAGAGCCACGTTTCTGAGTTTTCCCTCAGGCAGTCCTGTGGGCAGCTCATCACGGGGGGCTTCTCCTCAGGGAGCCAACGCATCACACAGACTCATTAGCTAGGGGAGGAACAGGTCTCTCTCTCTCTCTCTCTCTCTCTCTCTCTCTCTCTCTTTGCTCTCGTCTTTCATCTGCTGTCAGGAGATGTTCCACCTCATCCGTTCTTCATCTTGCGCTCACGCTCTACTCTTTTTATTGCTCTTTTTATGTCGCCTTTCGGGAAGATATTAGTATCCGGTCTGTTTTACAGAACTGACTATAACAGCTTTGTAGTGTTATACAAGGCAGAGCATCCCACTCCTCACTGCCCATCCCTCCATCCCTCCATCCCTCCATCCACCCTCTAAAGAGAACATTCAGAACAGCATCTGAAGTGTTTTTTTTTTAGTTAGTTATTTGTTTGTTTGTGTTTATTTATTCACCAGTCTAAAGGTGTTTCTAGGCGATTCAGTTGCATTTAGAGATCACTGGAGAAATAATTATATATCTTTGGAATATCATATATATCCTTTTAATATCAGAACGTTCTCATTGTACTCAATATTCCAAATCGTTATGTGTGAAACAGTGTGTCACATCCAGTTACTATAAATAAATAAATAAATAAATAAATAAATAAATAAATAAATAAATAAATAACATGCTATTAAAATAACATTTCTTATTTAGCTGTTACCTCGTTTCTAGGGTTTATACTATGCAAATTTTATTAGGCTTTAGGTGTGTGTGTGTGTGTGTGTGTGTGTGTGTGTGTGTGTGTGTGTGTGTGTGTGTGTGTGTGTGTGTGTGTGTGTGTATGTGTGTGTGTGTGTGTGTATGTGTGTGTGTATATGTGTGTGTGTATGTGTGTGTGTGCACATATTATGTATCATATCTTCCTTCCCTTTCTTTCTTTCTTTCTTTCTTTCTTTCTTTCTTTCTTTCTTTCTTTCTTTCTTTCTTTCTTTCTTTCTTTCTTTCTTTCTTTTCCAATTCCTTCCTTCCTTCCTTCCTTCCTTCCATCCCTCCTTCCTACATCAACTTAAATAATTCAAACCCATCCTAATCTTCTTTTCCTTCCTTCCTTCCTTCCTTCCTTCCTTCCTTCCTTCCTTCCTTCCTTCCTTCCTTCCTTCCTTCCTTCCTTCCTTCTATGTAAAATTAAGTGAGAAAGAGAGAGAGAGAGAGAGAGAGAGAGAGAGAGAGAGAGAGAGAGAGAGAGACAGAAAGCTCATGATCACGATTGAGAGATGGACTTAAAGCTTTTCCACACTCTCAGCATTACAAATCATGCACCTGGACTCGCAGTCACTCGCTCAATAATTGGCGCATAAAAACACTTCATCTGAGCTCTTTTGTTCTTTTTCACCGCAGTGAAATAATACACAATGAATTATTTAATAAAGAGAGTCCTCTGACTCGTTCACTCCTACAACCCTCACAACAACCATCTCTATTTCCAACATATCCTTTAGCCAGTCATGACATTTATATCATGAGGGCTATTATTAGTCCCTGTAGTGAGAGACAGATTAGAAAAAAAAAGATCAGGATTGTAATATGCAGGGGGGGGGGGGGGGTGGTTGTGGAATCAGCAAATCTGGATTCAGATCTGGGCAACGTATCGATTTGATTTTGTAATTCTGCTCTTAATGTCTGACTCGGGTTCGACTGAGAAGCTGCGGCTCACACAGGATTTATGCGAGGTCTTTGTTTTACATTCGGGAAGCGTTTTATGCAAAAAGGTCAGTGGGAAAATACGTGAAGGTGTTGCGTATGCTGAAGGTTTTTGATCTATGGCACAAATTGGTTTTTAAAGTCCTTATCACGGCCGTAAGGTATTAGACTCTTAACACTAAGAGTTTTTAGATGCTAATTATAGTAACTTTTTACATTCTGCTCTGTTCTCTGTAATCCCAGGGTTTGTTCTGGCACTCTTCCTCCTCTTCTTCTTCCTCCTTTTTCTCATCCTCTTCCCCCTCTTGAGGCTCATTGGACAACTTGTTCCTAGCACAAATGGCCCAGTTTCGTTTCTGTTAACATTCGATCCTAAATCTGTTTCGTTTCAAGAACTAAAATAGCTGAATTTAATATTAGTGATATTTATGATAATTTTTTAAGATTTTAAATAAAAACCTTCTTTCCTAATAAATTAAAGCTCATTGTAAGATATGGCAAAAAAAATCTTAAATCTTATTTGAAAAACATTTAGTGTGTGTGTGTGTGTGTGTGTGTGTTTGTGTGTGTTTGTGTGTATTTCATCATTAGCTCGTGTTGTTTTTAATTTAGTTCCATAAAACACAATCTCTATATAATGAGACATGCTACAGGATTAATATAAAGCATGTAGACATAGTAAACCATTAATAAGGTACTTATCTCTCTCTCTCTCTCTCTCTCTCTCTCTCTCTCTCTCACACACACACACACACACCACACACACACACACACACACACACACACACACACACACACACACACACACACACACACACACACACACACACACACACACACACACAATAATAATAATAGAGTCTGCATTATAGAATAATTGTTTCATTGGTGTGTTAGACAGCGACTTAATCAGATAATGTGACTTTTTTCTCTGGCATTTATTTTCACACCATCTGCAGTCCAGTAAACACTAATGATAGTTTTTTCCTTCCTTCCTATCTTCTATCCTTCCTTCCTTCCCTCCTTCCTTCCTACCTACCTTCCTTCCTTCCTTTTAGCTTTATTTACCTTTCTTTCTATGTCGAGTTAAATGTCTTTAAACTAAAAAATTAGAAACATAACTAGAATATTTTCCCCCATTTCTTTTCTGTTCTTTTCTTTTCATTCAATTCACTGTTTTCCTTCCTTCCTTCCTTCCTTCCTTCCTTCCTTCCTTCCTTCCTTCCTTCCTTCCTTCCTTCCTTCTTTCCTTCCCTCTTACTTGCCTTCATAATTTTGTCCTTAATTTTACCTTCCATTTTCTTTCTTTCTTTCTTTCTTTCTTTCTTTCTTTCTTTCTTTCTTTCTTTCTTTCTTTCTTTCTTTCTTTCTTTCTTTCTTTCTTTCTTTGTAACTATATTCTTTGAAGCTTACACAGTAGAAACCTTTGCATTGGCCTTTGTAACCTCTGGTTCTCTCACTCTTCCTCTCGGTCTTCAGTATAAACAGGTGGAGCAGTACATGTCCTTCCATAAGCTGCCAGCAGACATGCGCCAGAGGATCCATGATTACTACGAGCACCGTTACCAGGGCAAGATGTTTGATGAGGAGAGCATCCTGGGGGAGCTGAATGAGCCGCTCAGGGAGGTGAGCACAAACACATGAAGATATTTGACAAAATACAATACTTTTCTTTTCCAACAGCACTTCTGTGGAGGCGATTAGCGGAATTTTTGAAGGGTTTCATTATTTCTGATTAACTTTCATGTAATTTCATGTAATTACTTTATGTTCCGCACAAGATATTGGAAAACATGCCTAAAAAAAACACAAAAAAAAACAGTGTGTGTCACTATACTGTACAAAGCCTGTATCCTGCTCATTTCTAAGAGACATATGTACAGTATATCAGAAGTAAAGCAGACAGGTAGGTAGGTAGGTAGGTAGGTAGGTAGGTAGGTAGGTAGGTACAGTACAGTCCAAAAGTTTGGACACACCTTCCAAAAGTTTGGACACACCACCTTTCCAACAGGACAATGACCCAAACACACCTCCAGGCTGTGTAAGGGCTATTTAACCATGAAGGAGAGTGATGGAGTGCTGCACCAGATGACCTGGCCTCCACAGTCACCGGACCTGAACCCGATCGAGATGGTTTGGGGTGAGCTGGACCGCAGAGTGAAGGCAAAAGGGCCAACAAGTGCTAAGCATCTCTGGGAACTCCTTCAAGACTGTTGGAAGACCATTTCAGGTGACGACCTCTTGAAGCTCATCGAGAGAATGCCAAGAGTGTGCAAAGCAGTAATCAAAGCAAAAGGTGGCCTAGAAGAACCTAGAATATGACATATTTTCAGTTGTTTCACACTTTTTTGTTATGTACATATATAATTCCACACGTGTTAATTCATAGTTTAGATGCCTTCAGTGTGAATCTACAATTTTCATAGTCATGAAAATAAAGAAAACTTTGAATGAGAAGGTGTGTCCAAACCTTTGGTCTGTACTGTAGGTAGGTAGGTAGGTAGGTAGGTAGGTAGGTAGGTAGGTAGATAGATAGATAGATAGATAGATAGATAGATAGATAGATAGATAGATAGATAGATAGATAGATAGATAGATAGATAGATAGATAGATAGATAGATAGATAGATAGATAGATAGTATAAAGAAAATAATAACTATGTATGTCTGTGCAAATGTGTGCATTATGTAGATGTTCACCAGGATGATATACAGTGTATATACAGATAATATACAGAAATGGAGGTAAACTATGGTACGCAATGAATTTACAGTTGTATTCAGTGTGGAGTAGAACTCTAAGATGATTACAGGCAGTGAAGAGTTTTTAAAAAACTGGTCCTGAACCTGCTAATTCTTGTGCGGCTCTGTTATGGTCCTGTATCTCTTACTGGAAGGAAGACGGTTGAACAGTTTGTGACTCGGGTGAAAGGAATCCTTGAAAATTAAGACATCTACTGAGGCGAAGAGACTCAGTGGCAGGACGTTGGGTGCCAATGATGGTTTGGGCGGTTTTCATTATCCAATGATGCTCTGGAGTTGCCATACCATAGTGCGATCTAGTTTGTCACGATGCTTTTGACATGCTTAGAATAATAGAATCATTAAGGTCATGGTGTGTCTTTGAAATGCAAACTATTGTTCAGTAAACTAAGACAACTGCTTCTGCTATTGTTGGCGTGGTGTTTAGCATGTTTGGGGTTGGGGGAGTGTGTCCTTCAAACAACCTGTGTGAATGGAGTTTGCAGTTTTCAGTGGATTCCTCTTGGTACATTGGTTTCCTCTACAGTCCAAATGCATGTGTTGTAGGTCCAGATTGCCTCACAAGTCCCATGTCATAGGCTCCAGGTTTCCTTTTTAGGTTAATTGGTAAAGGAAATGGATGGATGGATATTTTTTTTATTTAATTGACATGATATCTTTTGAACCTCTATCTCACTTTTGCAGGAAATAATCAACTTCAACTGTCGGAAGCTGGTGGCATCGATGCCCCTGTTTGCCAACGCAGATCCGAATTTCGTGACATCGATGCTGACCAAGCTGCGCTTTGAAGTTTTCCAACCTCGAGACTACATCATCCGAGAAGGCACCATTGGGAAGAAGATGTACTTCATACAGCACGGAGTCGTTAGCGTGCTCACTAAAGGGAACAAGGAAACCAAGCTGTCAGATGGTTCCTACTTTGGAGGTAATGAAGCTTTAAGTGGAACAGCAACACCATACGGTCTGGGATGTACACACACTGACTCTACACACATTCAGCAAGGCATAACTGCTTTACTCAGTTGTGCTGGTAATAACACAAAAAGTGTGTTACCAAAAAAAAAGGAACGACAAAAAAACATACAGCTTCTAGACTCTAGTCGAAGCTTTTCTAACCATGAGTTAAGTATCTCAAGTATCAAGTACATTTGATTGACGTGGCCACAAGTATCCGAAAGTACTTAAAAAGCTAATTAATTAATTAGAGTTAGAATTAATTAAAAACATACTTTAATAGCCATATCAAATGTACTTTAATTGTGATATTCATCTCACATGTGGTTTTCAAATCGTAGCTTTCTGCCTGTTGTTGATTATTATTATTATTATTATTATTATTATTATTATTATTATTATTATTATTATTATTAAATACCTACTTATTTGTTATTAATTATTATTAAATAATAAACGCAATATTATTCATAAATAAATACATAAAAAGTATTTGTTGTTGCTATTATTGCTGTTGTTAATAACAATAACAATAACAATACTTATTACAATAGTTAATAATAACAGCAACAACAACAATATTATTATTATTATTATTATTATTATTATTATTATTATTATTATTATTATTATTATTATTATTATTATTATTATGTGGTGTATAAAGACCCTTCCGTAGTTTCTAGGAGTTATGTTTTTTGTTTTTGTTGTGTTTGAGGTTTTGTCATTACTTTAAGACGGAGTTTACACTGAATGTAAAGGTATCTAATGCATGAACTGACTAAATTTAATGCCTCCTAGTCATCTAGGATCTTCTCAGTTTTTCTTAACATGGGTTTATATTTCATTATTTAGATTTTGTCAGAGAAAAATGTCTCTGGCAATAGGTATGTAATTTTAGGAAAGCTAATAACTTTCAAAACAGTGGAAAAGAATTTCAAAAAAGCTTCTTTTTAGACGCAAAAGCTTTGATTTGAAATCTGTTGGTTGTCACTGATGTTTTTTTTAAACTCAGCAGTTTAAACTCGTTCGTTCATTTCTGATGCTATTTAAAACACAGGGGACCCTGAGTTCAATCAGAGCTGCTGTTTCAGTTTTATATTACTTTGTTTATAATGAATTCTTAAAATATAGTATTGTACTCTTTTTAGACTTTGGATCATCAGAGCCAAGTCACCTAAATACACAGTAAATTCCACTTTGTGTTATTTGTATCCATTAGTGTATGAGGTCAATGCTCAGCAATTCTTTTCTCATGTGCTTATTATAATTTTCTCACCATACAGTAATAATTCCATTGTTCACACAATGTCAATATATATTATGGTTCAGGCCGCAAGGTTGCGTTAATGGGTAAAGCGGCTGTGGCATTTAGCAGCATGTGACCCACAGGTCCACCATTAATTACAGTTAATGTACATCGTGCGAGTTCCCTGACCTCCTCTGTGGGAATCTGATCTATACTGTAATAACAACAAAAAGAGGTCATGCAATCCATCTCTGAGCATGCCACAATCACAGTAATCCACACATCCAGGCTGAATTTATAACTTCCCTCACTGGCAGCCATATTGACCCGGGATATATTATATCCCTTGTTATGATGTAAAAAGTATAGGATAGATATATTTGTTACTGATCTACACAGATCAGTTACTGAAAACTCAAGAGTTACTGACTTAAGTCCTAAAGGTATTTTTCACTAAAGTGGTGCCTCCAGCATGGGCGAATGCACAGAAGAAAGACAGGGGTTTTATTAATAAAATCACAAAACAAACACAGGAAAACAATAGGGGGGAAAAAACGACTAAAAATTAAAGGATAGCAGGATCGGGGGAGGGAGCAGGTTAAGGTTTGGGCGTGGCAACACATAAACAAAACATAAACAAAAGCACATGGCACAAGACAGAAAAACAAACCCTTGTCAGAACGCCCCTAGTGTTCCAACAGGGAATTGTCCAAGCCATCATGATAGTAATTATGTTAGGAAAGTTACCTGGATGGATGGATGGATGGATGGATGGATGGATGGATGGATGGATGGATAGATAGATAGATAGATAGATAGATAGATAGATAGATAGATAGATAGATAGATAGATAGATAGATAGATGTGAAAATATGACCCCTCTTTCCATCTATTAATCTTTGTGATCTGTAATTATTTCTTAATTGCATTAATATAGTAGCATGTAATGGTTGTGCTGGTGCAATTTTGGAGTCTCTATTTTCGCTCAGCATTTCCTGGCTGCAGTGCAGCTCTGGGAGAGCAGCAGGAACCATTGGGAATTTATAACAAACAGGAATTAGTCACTCATGAAATTAATTTGTGTGTGTGGAGGAGGGCAGGTGTTAAACAGGGCTGGTGAACTCTCCCAGTGATTGTCCACATCATGTAGGTTCATATGAATAATGCTTACTTTAACCTGTGTAAATCTCGGACAGGTACAGAGAAGGGTGAGGTTTTTATCTTTCTTTCTTTCTTTCTTTCTTTCTTTCTTTCTTTCTTTCTTTCTTTCTTTCTAAATGTAGCCTTTTAAATGAACAATTTATTTCTGTAAATATGGCTTAAATCTGCACATCTGCACAGGTTTTTTCTATGTAGCCATGTTTTCTTCAAATACAGAAACGCATATCTAGAACAAACATCATGTAACATTTTTGTGATGTTTGTGTCTTTGTCCACATTACTTAGACTTACTTAGAGGAATAAGAATCGACTGTGTTCTCTCAAATCAGTGTTGTCATCTCCTGATTGCAGCCATGTCACCCTCAACAAAGTGCAGTTAACCTGTGTCGAACTAGAGACCATTAGAGAGAGCTGTGCCACCAGAACGTGTGTGTGTGTGTGTCAGTGTGTGCTTGTGTGTGAGTGTGTGTGTGTGTTACAGAGAGAGAAGGTGTGATATAGACCAAGGTACCGTCTATAGAACAGCAGCTGTTCCTTCCTCGGAGTGTGACGTCACTAGCCTCTAGCATTTGTGCCGTGGATCCCGATAGAACGAGGTTGGAAAAGAGAGTGTTAATGCATGGATGGTGTGATGTCAGGCTATATTAGGCTCGCAGGGCGCTCACACACTCTGAAAGGTTAGTGTGTGTTCACTCGAGCTGCTCGATACAGATCTGAGCTGACAGAAAGGCTCTGAGCGCAGGTGAGCTTAGCCAGTCCTGACCTCACACACCTCTATCTACCTCTCCTGCGTCTGTGCATCATAAAATAAACACATTTTAAACAGTGAGCGAAAATAGCAGGATGAAACAAACCATTCTGAAAGATATCCGTAGCGTTTCACAGGATTTGTTTTTACCGGTTATAGCATTGGGTACACTATCGTGTAGCGTTGTAAACATTAGAAGCACTACTACTACCAGCATATACAGACACAGACTTACCTTTCCTGTCGCGGGAGACAAGCATAACAGCCTATTAGGCTCAGCAGGAGGTTGGCCGATAAGACAGTTTTGGATTCTGAGTGCACTGTAAGCCTGTTTAGGATTACACGCAGGATTTTATTCTTTTCTTTAGTGAGTCACACGCCAAGCTGAGTCAGAAAAGCACAAGGGTTCTGGCTCATAATGTTAATATGAAAGGTGTACTGTAGTGGGAGGTTTGAGGTTTAAGCAAGCAGAGACTAGAGGTCACAGTGACTTTACAAAAACACAACGGAATAAATCTGGTGTCAATGCCGAGCTACACCTCCGGGCTAGATCTGATACAGCCAAATGAAAACAGAGTTTGGGACTGTCAGGGAAAAGGGACACAGAAACTGTACAACACTGCTGGAAAATTTGAAAAGTTTAGATGGGAAAAGTTTTGATCAGATTAGAGTTTATTTTTTATGTAGCAAATAATCTGTTTCGTTCTGCTTGCTTGCTTGCTTGCTTTCTTTCTTTCTTTCCTTCTTTCTTTCTTTCTTTCTTTCTTTCTTTCTTTTTAGTGTACCAAATAGTCTTTTAAACAAACATTTTCTTTCTTTCTTTCTTTCTTTCTTTCTTTCTTTCTTTCTTTCTTTCTATCTATCTATCTATCTATCTATCTATCTATCTATCTATCTATCTATCTATCTATCTATCTATCTATCTTTCTTTCTTTCTTTCTTGTAGCAAAAGTCTCTTAAATAAACAATTTCTTTCTTTCTTTCTTTCTTTCTTTCTTTCTTTCTTTCTTTCTTTCTTTCTTTCTATCTATCTATCTATCTATCTATCTATCTATCTATCTATCTATCTATCTATCTATCTATCTATCTATCTATCTTGTAGCAAAAAGTCTCTTAATTAACTAAACAATTTCTTTCTTTCTTTCTTTCTTTCTTTCTTTCTTTCTTTCTTTCTTTCTTTCTTTCCTTCTTTCCTTCTTTCTTTCTTTCTTTCTTTCTTTCTTTCTTTCTTTCTTTTTAGTGTACCAAATAGTCTTTTAAACAAACATTTTCTTTCTTTCTTTCTTTCTTTCTTTCTTTCTTTCTTTCTTTCTTTCTTTCTTTCTATCTATCTATCTATCTATCTATCTATCTATCTATCTATCTATCTATCTATCTATCTATCTATCTATCTATCTTTCTTTCTTTCTTGTAGCAAAAGTCTCTTAAATAAACAATTTCTTTCTTTCTTTCTTTCTTTCTTTCTTTCTTTCTTTCTTTCTTTCTTTCTTTCTTTCTTGTAGCAAAAAGTCTCTTAAATAAACAATTTCTTTCTTTCTTTCTTTCTTTCTTTCTTTCTTTCTTTCTTTCTTTCTTTCTTTCTTTCTACAGTATCTATCTATCTATCTATCTATCTATCTATCTATCTATCTATCTATCTATCTATCTATCTATCTATCTATCTATCTATCTATCTATCTATCTATCTTGTAGCAAAAAGTCTCTTAATTAACTAAACAATTTCTTTCTTTCTTTCTTTCTTTCTTTCTTTCTTTCTTTCTTTCTTTCTTTCTTTCTTTCTTTCTTTCTTTCTTTCTTTCTTTCTTTCTTTCTTTCTTTCTTTCTTTCTTTCTTTCTCTCATCCTCATTTGGGTGACACTGGGTGGGTGTGATTATAAACTGTTATAAAGAGTTCATTATAGGTTCGAAACTAACTCCTCCATGCCGAAGCCTTCAAATTCTCAATGATGGAGATACAGCGTGTGCAGAATGTTATTTTGTACCGATTAGGAGTTTGTTATCCTAAGTCTTTATGTGGTCGAGGTCTCTTCGAACGTCGGACATCTTCATGAAGCAGAACACTGGCACAATCTGTAGATGCCTCAGGATGGGTAACAAAAGAGAAGCAAGTGGAGAGGAATTACTGCTCCGGGTGTGTGTTCACTGCTGTGAGTGTTTGCACTTTGGATGGGTTAAACGCAGAGAACAAATTCTGAGTATGGGTCACCATACTTAGCCGTATGTCAAGTCCCTTATCACTTATCAACTTATTGCTATTAGTGTCTGTTAACGGCTTTAAATATCTGTATCTGTGTTTATACAAGAATATTTTTTCTTTTTCATATATATATATATATGTAATATTTCATAATAATATATATTTCATAATATATATATCTATATATATATAAACTCTCCAATATGTTCTACTAAAATTTTAGCTCATAATTGTTCAAGGATATGCACAGTTTTTTAAATCCTTCTCAATTGATTAATTTTGTTTGTAACTTCCCATGATATATTCTAGAAATTCTAGTTGGTTCATTAAACCAAAATATACACATAGTGTTAGATGAATTTAAACCACCATGAGCCTGACCATGCAGTTACTACAAAATGAATGAAAGTCCCACGGGATCTCAGTCCTCTCTGGTAAGCTCTCCAAAAACATTTGCATTTGTAATCCATTTAGAAAACATTACCTGTTCTTTCTGAATAATGTATTCGGATTTGGTTACATTCCCAATGTGTATATGTACCTCATCTCATGCTGATATTTACACTCAGGCATGTATGTATGGTTCACTGAAAAAGACACACATATAAACACACATCTGAGTGCACAAATTGGACCCCTGTCACAACACGCCATGCTCAGACAGAAGTGGGTCAGGGATATTGGTTGTTCAGTGGCCAGATGGGGCATGTAATACAGAGTGGCTGGTTCTCCTGCTCCTCCCTGGTACTCCTCATGTAGAGAAGGGAAAAACTCGATCTCTGAATCCCAGCTGGGTCCTCACAGACCCTCCACATGCTGAACATTGTGGGAATTGTGGAGAGATCCAAGCTTTGCTGAGGTTTCAGCAGCCCACATGGTACAACATTACAGATGGTAAATGGTGCCTAATTTCCTTGAGTTGCCATGACAGATGAGTTCTGCCAGCCCCCCCACTCTGAAAATGGCATTACATGCTCCAGCATTGGATTATAGAAAATTTACAATTTACTGTAAAGTCTCTTTTTTTTTCTCTTTTATACAAAGTTCTGATTATTACTGTAGCTCTTTGTATGTGCAAGGTGTTTTAACATGAAAAATATTTCCATGTAGGAGTCTTCTGGCACTCAGGAGGATTTTTAAAAATGTCTAAAGCTGGATTAATACTGACATAGAGAACACATATAATCACACAGTCTGTTATAGAATTCAGCCAAGTTTTTTTAGGATCATCTCACACACTGTGATAAGTAATATGAGGCTGCAAAGTTATCCAGACAGAGCGCTATGGCATAAATACAGATCTCATATTTGGGTTGAGGATTGAGGTTCGAACCCCAGCTCTGCAAAGTTGTGCCCTTGTTGGGCCCTTTAGCAAGGCCCTTAACCCTCCTTGCTCCAGTGGTGCTGACCCAAGCATGATGTAAATACTGTATATAATTCTTACATACATTTACTTTAATATCGCATTTCTTTTGCTGCCAAATTTATTTTTACTTCACATAACTTCCAAATCATTACACTGTACATGTTCACTATTTAGGGTAAAACATAATGATGTTGCATAAGGTACATATGGCCTCTATTTTCACTGAGGTATAAAGTATTGGCACACCTAACGGCAGCCAATAAACCTGCCATGTCTTTCATTCATACCGAAGAGCCTGTAAGTTTAATTATGGCAGAAAAACTTTTAATTGAAAACTTCCTAGCAAATGGAATATTAACAAATTATAATTAGCATTTTACTAACCAGGTAAATGAATTTTTAATGAATACTGGATTAGTTTACTACTATGAAGACTTCTGCCCTTCACCGGAACACATGACAGCTTCATAAAACTTCACAGCTGTAGTAAGACAATGGAAACCTGACACCTTTTCGCAGCCAGGATACAAACTGTTAGTGATTTGGGTTGATAAATCTAAATCAATTTACATGTAGTTTACTGTCTTGAGGAAGAGTATTAATAGAAGTTTTAATTTAGGCTGGCTGGAGTCAAATGTAACAAATAGTTCTTTCTCTGGAAGAGAGAAAAACACCGAACAAATGGAAATGAGGAAACTATGCGACACAGATTAAAATGGTAACACACAATGATGACTGATTCAGGGCCACCATCACATGGGGCAACCCAGAATCACTTCTGTACCAGGATTGGTTCTCATGCTCTGTCTCTATACTATATACTGGGCAATCGTGGCCTAATAGAGAGTCTGACTCGTAACCCGAAGGTTGTGGGTTCGAGTCTTGGCCCGGCCACGACTGAGGTGCCCTTGAGCAAGGCACCAAACCTGCCGCAGCATAAATGGGATGCTCCAGGTGTGTTCACTGTGTGTGTGTTCACTGTGTGTGTGTTCACTGCTGTGTGTGCAGAGAACAAATTCTAAGTATGGGTCACCCTACTTAGCCGTATGTTACTTCACTTTCATAAGAAGTAGGTATCAAGTACTTTGGAAAAAAACACAATCTTCTGCAACAATGTACATTTATGCATATGGCAGACATTTTAATCAAGAGCGACATTTATCTCATGTCTGCCTTCCCTTGAGCAAGGCACCAGCAGTGGCAGCTTGGTGGTCCTGAGATTCACACTCACAACCTTCTGAGCTGTAAGACATATCAGTCTTCACCACTGATATGTCAGATGTATTTGCAATCTGTTAGATGTTTAATCATAAACATTGGCTATATCAACTGTTATAATATTATGGGATATGATCTGTTGATATGTTGAAGTCATTCATATGTGTGACGCTGTGTTGAGAATAGGCTCTAAGGTGTGAAAGTGAGTACACAAACTGTGTGTGTGTGTGTGTGTGTGTATGTGTGTGTGTGTGTGTGTGCTCGCATTTGTGTATGAGACAGACTGTGTGGGCAAAACACATATTTGGAGATAATTAAATGGCAGTGTTTGCCCCCTTGTGAGAAGTTTAATGGCCTCCCATCAGAATTGTTTTGATGCCAAATCTGCATCGATTTGGATAGCAGTAGAACAAGACACAGGTGAAACCCAGGTGACAGTAATAATTCAGCAGGGCAGAGCTCAGGCTAGAGTGAGATAAATCTGTTGCCAAACCAGAAGGTTCTGTGTAAACACTCAGAAAAAAAAAATCTATCTCAATAATAACCATAAATTGAGGAAATAATCCAGCCAAAGCCAAATGCCATGTTAGGGGACATTAAAAAAATTATATGAGCATAACCCTGATGAAACTGACTCTGACTCTGCAATTTTTTCTTTTTTTTACAGAGATCTGTTTGCTGACAAGAGGAAGGCGCACAGCCAGTGTCCGAGCGGATACATACTGCCGTCTCTACTCCCTGTCAGTTGATAACTTCAACGAAGTGCTCGAAGAATATCCTATGATGAGGAGAGCCTTCGAGACTGTAGCTCTGGACCGCCTCGATCGTATAGGTAAGACTTCCTCTGTAACATACGTTCGTACAAGGCCTCTCATATGTGATAATTTCATCAATTTAGACAACATTGTCTGATATAATCATATATTCTTATTTGGTTACATCCCTCTTACATATTTTTAAAGAAACCAAGAATAGATCAAATTCCATCTTTATGGGTTTTTCCTATCAGAAATCTCTCTATGTTCATCCACAAAGATCAGTTAGGATTTAATTTGAAATCATATCGTGTTTACAATTTTAAAATTTTAACGAACAATTTTTTTGGGCCTGGATTAAAGACGGCTTTTTTTTGTTAGATGCTAGATTTAGCAAGCTGCACCTGCTAAAGTGTTCTGCTAAAATATTGAGTGACTGTTGGTCAAACTAAATTATGCACATTTCTTCCATGAGTCATTTTGTATTGCCAGAGTTTTTGCCTATGTTTTTGAGAGACAACTTACTAAAAGTGTTTATGGTATAGATTTTACTTTATACAGTCATTTTTGATTCAACGTGACAGCTGCCAGTAAATCAGGACTATAGTGTAGTGTAGTTAGTATAGTATAGTACAGTGTAGTATAGTGTAGTGTAGAGTAGTGTAGTATAGTGTAGTGTAGTGTAGTTAGTATAGTGTAGTGTAGTGTAGTATAGTATAGTGTAGTGTAGTGGTCCACAACCTTTTTTTTTGCCGCGGACCGGCCAATGTTTGATAATTTTACCACGGCCCGCTGGGGGTGGGGGGTGGCGGCATGGAAAGTCGCACAAACCCGAGAGAAATACACCACAGTAAATAAAATGGAAATAATTTAATGTTCCTTGGGTGGTCCGGTCCCATTTGGTCCACGGACTGGTACCGGTCCGCGGCCCGGGGGTTGGGGACCACTGGTATAGTGTGTAGTGTAGTGTAGTGTAGTATAGTGTAGTGTAGTGTAGTGTAGTGTAGTGTAGTATAGTTAGTATAGTATAGTATAGTATAGTATAGTATAGTATAGTATAGTATAGCATAGTATAGTATAGTGTAGTACAGTGTAATGTAGTATAGTATAGTGTAGTATAGTATAGTGCAGTGGTCCCCAACCTTTTTTTTGCCGCGGACCGGTCAATGTTTGCCCGCTGGGGGTGTGGGGTGGCGGCTATACAATTAAATTCAAATTAATAATTTTTATTTAATTGTATTTAAACATGCCTTTTTAACTCACTACAACGTAAATCAATGAGAACCCTGAGCTTGTTTCTTTGCAACGAGACGGTTCCATCTGGGGTAATAGGAGACAATGACACCCGAAGTGTGTTGCTTATGTCCAGTTTATTCCGTTGTTTGTTTTGCTTGCTGTCACTGCAGAAAACCCCGCTTCACACAGATAGCATGTCGGAAATGGCAATAGGGATTTAAGTGCTGTGGTGGTAATCTCAGGGTATTCTGCCATGACTTTAATCCAGAACACCGGCAGAGTTTCTAACTTTCTAACGACGTCTGTTTCGTACTCATTTTTGCTAATTTGTGGGTTAAATTTGAGCAAACACAATATACACATACACCAAGCACTGTTAAACATGAGAAAGTACCGGTGAACAGAGAGAAGAGCGATACACACCTTCTCTCCACCAAAGCTACAACGCCACTGCCGCTTGCAGCCGCTCAGCTCCAGACGTCACCTAAACCCGGCCCGATATCATGATATTTTGCGCATGCGCGGTATTGGTGCGGTTTTAGGTGACGTCTCTCAGCTCCCGGTTAACCTCTCGTCCATGGAAAGTCGCACAAACCCGAGACACCTGGTAAATAAAATGGAAATAAATTAATGTTCCTTGGGCGGTCCGGTACCATTTGGTCCACGGACTGGTACCGGTTCGCGGCTCAGGGGTTGGGGACCACTGGTATAGTGTGTAGTATAGTGTAGCACAGTATAGTATAGTATAGTATAGTATAGTATAGTATAGTATAGTATAGTATAGTATAGTATAGTATAGTATAGTGTAGTATAGTGTAGTGTAGTGTAGTATAGTATAGTGTAGTGTAGAGTAGTATAATGTAGTGTAGTATAGTGTAGTATAGTGTAGAGTAGTATAGTATAGTGTAGTGTAGTATAGTGTAGTGTAGTATAGAGTAGTATAGTGTAGTATAGTATAGTGTAGTGTAGTATAGTGTAGTAAAGTGTAGTGTAGTATAGAGTAGTATAGTGTAGTATAGTGTAGTGTAGAGTAGTATAGTATAGTATAGTGTAGTGTAGTATAGTGTAGAGTGGTATAGTGTAGTGTAGTATAGTGTAGTGTAGTATAGTGTAGAGTGGTATAGTGTAGTGTAGTATAGTGTAAAGTAGTATAGTGTAGTGTAGTATAGTGTAGTATAGTATAGTGTAGTGTAGTGTAGTATAGTGTAGTATAGTATAGTGTAGTGTAGTGTAGTGTAGAGTGGTATAGTGTAGTGTAGTATAGTATAGTATAGTGTAGTGTAGTGTAGTGTAGTGTGGTATAGTATAGTGTAGTGTGGTATAGTGTAGTGTAGTATAGTGTAGTGTAGTATAGTGTACTACAGTGTAGTACAGTACAGTATAGTATAGTATAGTGTAATACAGGCTAGTATAGTATAGTGTAGTATAGTGTACTACAGTGTAGTATAGTATAGTATATGGCACATGGCATGTTTTGTTTGTCTGCTTCATGCCTGAAAGTTCAGTATAATTTCCCTGTCAGTTTCTTGAGTTGCTGCCCTTATTGAGTCAATCGACTGAAGGCTGAGCAGCTTCAGCGTCTGGCTGTGTTACCGCTGCCACAGACTACCACGTTTATCTGGCACCACAGGGAGCCATATGGCCCTCGCTGTAAAAACACTGACACTCAGCCCACTCACTACAGCAGAAACAACATACTGAATCATTTCCCACTAAAACAGTCTACACAAGTCTATGGCTCGTTACGAGACAAAATAGCTGAATGTGTTTTTGCTTATTTGCTTTTTATCATATAATATAGTTACTTTTAAACTGGATAAAAACTGATAAAAGATGTAAATTATCCTAAATATTTATAGTTGAGGCACTGACACATGTTTAAGGCTTTTATAGTTTTACTCTAATATTATCCTCAATCAGAAAAATCCTTCACTTAGCACAGCTTGACAAATGATTCTGTCATGTTCTTGTTCTAAATTAATTTTGCTTGTGCCTGTGTTTCTGTCTTGTCACTAGTCTGTCACCCAATGTGCACCTGATCCAATTCACCCTGTGATTAGTTTGTCTTATATGCCATCATATTTCTTTACCTCATCACAGGTTTCATACAAAACCTTGTTCTCTGATTCTGTATTTCCTGATTTTGACCTTGTTTATGATCTGAGTTTACGCTTTCGCATTCATCTTCATCACCTTCTCCATCTAGTAAATGAGATCCATCCTATTCCAAATATTTTTTTTTAAGAAATAAATTACTAAAAGTATAAATGCAATTAAACATGTTTTCAAACTATACTTCCTCTATCCAAGAAACCTTTTTTTTTTTTTTTACTTCTGGAACAATTTCTGATATTTTTATCTAAATGTGTCAAACCTCTAAGTAGAAGTGAAATTGTATTTCATAAGTCTTTGGTTTTAGTCAGTCAGAGTTTTTGTTTTTTATCTTAGATTTGCTTAATTTTTGCCAAAATATTAACAATGGCTCACTTAAGACTCAAAGATTACAGAACTCACTAATTATTTAGAGTGTTAAAAGCTCGGTTAAGGTTTGATTATATGAAGAAAAAAGCATTTTGTTTAGTCTGTGTCATCGACTAGCCCTCAACTAACATCCCAATTATCATCTCCTGGTATCAGAAAATGGCTTACCTGATTTTATTTCTAATTCCTGCTTTGATTGATAATGTTGTCATTATTCTAAATAAATCGTTCAAATGAAAATTCCGCTTAGTTAATTAAAGTGTAATAACTAAAATGTGCTGATATCAAATAATAGAAAGAGGTCACTGCAGTTTATGAAGTGCATTGCAATGCACCACGGTGTTTTCATTCGTAGCTCCTTTCTTCAGCATGATAAAGTTTTGTGTGTAACCTTCACCCAGCCCCATGAGACTTAGATCCATCATCCAGCAACTACCAAAGATGGAAAAGACCCCTGTGTCTGAATGGCCTGTGTCTCACTTTCTCCTATCAGCGATCAGCCCAAATTCGAGGCCATGTTTACTTGCTGATTACTTTCGCCCCCTTATCTAGCATTCGACAGTAAGAACTAGTCAAACACAGACTGGCCTGCCTGCAGGAGCCATCACACCCCCTACCAGGCTGTGCTATTTCCACACAGGTCGCCCCCTTCACTGTTATCAGCCTCTCAGCCTGGGGTATTCCCAAAGCTGTAGGCTTGCTGAGACTCAAGAAAAAGCGAGTGCAGTGTAAAAGAACAGAATAAAAGAGGTATTTAAAAAGACACATGATCATAGCAGCTCTTTAATATTCAACATGCCGCCTGAGGGTGAATAATGTCCTTTGTTTGGAGGTTATTCAAAAAAACCACTATTATAATTCAGCTTTTTTGTGGATAAGAGGAGCAGCATGGGTGAGCAAGCTAATGCTGAGCTTTGACCCAGGATCTCAAATAAATCATTTACCAGGTTTATATGTAAGTCATCCTGCATAAATGTGTATTTATGCATGAAGAATCCTAGAAATTGGTATAGGAAAAAGATAAAAAATCATGTCTTTCATCAGATTCTACATATTTGATGTGTAACTGTATGGTATGTCGTTTGACTGTTCTATATTTTTACCCATTAGGAAAGAAGAACTCTATATTGCAGCACAAGGTCCAGCATGACTTAAACTCTGGTGTCCTCAACTATCAGGAGAATGAGATTATCCAACAGATAGTGCAGCATGATCGAGACATGGCGCACTGTGCACACCTAATGCAAAACCAATGTTCCCCTGCACCACCATCCCCTACTCCAGTCATTTGGGCCCCACTCATCCAGGCTCCTTTACAAGCAGCTGCTGCAACAACATCAGTTGCTATTGCCTTGACCCACCACCCTCATCTGCCTCCCACGCTCTTTCGCCCTTCTACCTCTTCTTTGGGTTCAACAAAGGAAGCACCAAGAAACAGGTTCCAGGTTGTACCCACATCGACAGCTCTTGGTTCAACTGGAGACTCACCATTGAGCTCTCCTTCAAAGCCTCGTACTGGAGGGGACACTCCTTTACTTGCATCCTTCCGGGCACATCATTCAACAGTGCCATCTGGGTCAGGCAGTGGCAACCACCCGGCCTCCAGAAGCAGCATAAGTGGAGTTTCACATCCTGGGCCTGGTCGAGCTTCTGCATTCCCATCTGGCAATTACTCAAGATCTGCATCTCCCACGTGTAGTACTGCACAGCTCCATCCTCCACCCAAACACAAGCAGCCCTTCCCACCAAGTACCCCACCACTGTCCACTCATCTTCAACAAGGCAGCACAGGTGCTGGGACCTTGTCTGGGGCAGTAGGTGGTGCAGTGAGCATTGCTGTGAGTGGAGCAGTGGCAGACACACTAAGTGGATTGACTGCAAGTGGGTCTCCTGGTGGTACATTAGTTGGTGCCACTTGTGGGCTTTTGACCACACCATCTTCAAATGTTAGCCCTCTTTCAACTGGATCATTCGGCCAATCCCAGAGTCACTTCCTTCATGGTCAGCAAACACAAAATAACAAACAGCCATCTTCATTTCATCAGTTTGCTGGTGGGGGTGGCAGGACTTCAAGTACGTTAAACCTCTTCCATACACCCACAACTGGCTCCCCATCCTCCACTCTATCACATGTTACTCCAGCCCTCGAAGGCTCTCCTTCATCAAACACACAATCCTTTAACCTACAATCCTCCTTTTCTTCGCAGCTGCCTTTAGAAAGGTCAGCATTAGCATCTCTAGCTCAATATGGCTCAGCTAACGCTTCTCCCTGCTACACTCCTCTAGCCCCCAGCCCTACAGTCCAAAGTCCTGGAAGAACTTTCCATTACAGTGACCCCTCCAGTGTTTCAGGTTCCCACAGCTCTCTGCTTATACCCCAGCATTCCTGCCCTATTCAGCTACCTAGCTGCAACACTTCAGGAACTGAATCGCCGGTGGGCCGCTTTGCTGAAGATATGAAACTGTTGTCCAGCTCTCACCCTTTGCTAAGTGAAGAGGTGGCCCAGGTTATGGCTCACTCCTCCCCACGATCATCCGTTGAGCCTGGCTTCCGTATCTCCCCTTACTCCTCCCCAACACTGATGCCTAAACCGTGCAGCTCCATATCGGGTCACTTTGCTTCCCCCTTACAGACTTCTCCCAGTACGCGGCACCATGCCCCCAGCATAGGGACATCACCCTCCCTTACATTCCGCAGATCCTCAGAGGCCCATCCTTCTGAACTGGAACCCCTTTGCGCAAAACTTCCCTCAAATTTGTGAGGTTAGATCACACCCTCCTGTTCACCTGTGGACCTGTAACTGAGTAATAACAATCCTTTTTTTGTGTGACACTTTTATTTCATTGTTTATCTATATTACACTGTGTTTTAATCTTAATTTAGGATATCTAAATATTACTGTGATTTAAAAAAAAAAAAATGAAGGTGTAACCACCTAATAGAAATTTAGATTGATTGTTTTGCTTTGTCATTCTCTATTTTTTATTCATTAATATATAAGTAAAAATATCTATTTAATGCTATGTTAATTAACCAATAGGAGGGTGTGAAATACTCCGTTCATAAACGTTTGCAGCCATCCATTTTCCACAATTCATTGGTTTGTGCGTTTGAAACAGACCACACAGAAGGACTCTTCTGCAGGAACCTATGCACTGAAGCCTGCGTTCTGACTTTTTGTCTGTGTTCAACTCAATCTTTTTAGTCAAAAGAGAAAGGCTACACTTTATCGAGGATCACATATTGTTGATCCTTATATGTATCGATGGGATTCTATGTATTTATTCACTGTTTATTCACTTAATTTTTGCAAAAAATTATAATGTGTTGAAGAGAATTTAGCAAACCAAAAATAGTTTTCTTTTGAAATATTAATACACCTTTTGGCCTACACCTTATTGAATTTCTCTACAGTATTGTAGTAATATTGGAGTGGATTCAGGTCCTCTGTAATGGGGGGGAAATATAAGAAGAAATTCTAGATACAGGGAGTCTTCAACGGTGTCCTAAATATTCACTTTTGTCTTCCAGGTTCATACGGCAGATGCTGGAAATGAGTGGTGTGTGTATGAGTGATTTCTTAAAGTGGCTTGATGCAAGCAACAATTTTAGTTTTGCCTTTTAATATAAAAATAGAACTTCCATTGGCGCCTACATGTAGACATTACTAGGATAACGGTTTCAGAGACTCAGTAAAACTTACAGAAGATTACTTCATGTAGCATGCATGGAAAAATAAGTGCTGAATTTCAATACCTTCAGCATTAAAATGAACTTGAGCTGGATTAATGCCTGCGGTGTTCATATAAACCCAGGTGGACACAAAAAGCGTTAATTTAACACTAGCAATATTGCTGTGGTGTATACAGATTTCTTCTCAGCTTGGTTAATAATACTTTAGTCATGTAATTGTTTTCATATATATATATATATATATATATATATATATATATATATATATATATATATATATATATATATATATATATATATGTGTGTGTGTGTGTGTGTGTGTGTATATATATATATACACACACACACACACACACATATATATATATATATATATATATATATATATATATATATATATATATATATATATAGCACAATATATATAGCACAATATATATGTATATATTGTGCTTTAACGTTTTTTTCATAGCTAGTTGGTTCATTCACATTTAAGAAAGATGAATGTATTGTATTGAGGTAAAGGATTGTGAAAAGGTCTGCACAGTAACTTTAATGCAACAGAAATCGATGGAAAATATTCAGCTCACAAATATCTCCAATTGCATCCACACTCAAAAATTGTTACAGGAAATACTTTAGCTAAACATACTGTACATATAACTGACAGAAAATTAAATTAGTAATAAATACAACTGGCCAAATGAGCAATCGTCTGCTAGCTAAAGTGCTAAATAGCCATACAGTGTGGTATTACATATACATTTCTGTCATTTAGCAGACACCCTTATCAGGAGTTTCTTACAGTTTATTTTAATTTATACATCTGAGCAATTGAGGGTTAAGGGCCTTGCTCAGGGGCCCAGCAGTGGCAGCTTGGTGGACCTGGGATTCAAACTCATGACCTTCCAGTCAGTAGTCTGACACCTCAACCACTAGGCTACCACATCCCTTTGTTTTAAACGCTGTTATAAATTATTTTAAATAATGCTTTCACCCTCAACTCAAACATTTTTATTTAGCTCATAATAAAGTCATCTAGACTACATATCAAATTGCTGATGCTAGTAAATTAAAAGTTAAACAAAGCTAGCTAGCATGCACACTAAATTTTGCTAGTTTCTAATTAGACTATATTACCAACAAAATTTTTTTAGGTCATTGTTTTTTTATTGGATTACATGATCCACTTTGTAAGGTTTTCCCACTACATCCAGTGCTTCTAATTCAAAATGTGTCCTCAGGAAACATTGGTACTCTGGTGATGGGTTAGCAAAGCAGTCAATCAGTCAGATCCATCAGCTCGCCTCTGAGCTGTGATCTTAGCTAACCTGTATAGGCTAGGATATTAGGCTAGGAGTGCATTGAAACATGAAACACAATGTGTCACTGAATTAATTTACTAGTTGTTGTTTCTGTCAAGGAAACTTTGGTCATGAAAAGATCTGCTTTTTATCTGTCTTCTTACTGATAGAATTACTGACAGAAGATTTTTTTGTGCTGGACAGGTGAGACAATTTATTTCCCCTTTGAGAGAAAACACAGATATTGATGAGAAGCATTTGCTGTCAACCATCTGCCAGTCAAAAGCAAAAATAGGCAAAAATATATAATGTACCCACCTGAGGAAAAAAATAACAACGGTATCACCACCTGAGAAAACCTGACCTGAGTCAAGTTAACAAGTTGGGAATATCTGGCAACTTTTGAAAGGCTAGTGACGTTTGCATTGAGAGGGGCACAAATGCAACAAGACACTGATGCATCGAGGCGGTGATGTGTAGCGACAGACAGCCCAAGGTCTGACATGTAGACGAGGACCCCTGTGGGCTCTTCAGGATGAAGTGTTCCAGGAAGGTCTTTTGAGGCAGCTCCACTGCAAGTTATGGTTGTTTCTGAGCACTTGTAAAAACATCCTGAGGATGACAGGTATTGATTGCATTATTGGACACAGCTTTTGGAGGCTTTTGAGACCAAAAAGGGGAGTTATTTGTTTCAGAAAGAAAGAAAGAAAAAGCTTAATGCTTAACTTTGTCGGTCGATGGCAGTGGAGGGTCAAATCTAGAAAGACTGGAAAGAGTGAGAGAGAGCGCGAGAGAGATAGATAGAGAGAGAGAGAGAGAGAGAGAGAGAGAGAGAGAGAGAGAAGCAGTGAAAAGAGAGTGCATAAGATTGATTGATTAAATGGTAGACTGACCCAACCGAGAAACCTGATCATTAGCAGAGACAAGGACTGCAGTTCATCAATAGCGCCAGCCTGAAGCTGTCAATCAAGCATGGCTGTCATTCTGGCCTTGGCTCATCTCAGTGTACACCTCTCAGGCTGTATGAATCAGTCACTTCTACACACAATTCATGGTTAGTGGTGATGAAATTGTACACAGCCAAAACGTAGTGTCACATCTCCGCATGTATTTTAAAAAAGTGCTAGGTGTAATTCTGAAAAATGTTCCTAGATCTGTAATAATCACAGAGCATTTACTATAAAGCCATGCAAAGGATTTCTGTAGTTTATAGATGGCTTCTGATGCTATTTTTCAGCCCAGTTGAAGTCAAGGTCCTCAGCTCAAGCCCTTTTCTCTTGAAGGAAGCCCATTAGGCATAGACTCATAGAGCCAATGGTTCTAAGGAGTTTCATTATATTTATCATCTTTCATGGAACCTTTTTATTGTAAACATTTAGTTTTGAACATCGATGGAATATTTTTTCTAAGAGTGTACAGTATATAATAACGAATCACTGGCCACACTGGATACTGTATTGTGAATTTCTTCCTGTAGGTCAAATTAATTTAGGTGATTATGGCCCATATTGCTGTGAGGAGGCAAAGTCACTACTTTTTAGTGGATCAGTGAACAGTTAACTGAAGCTGGCTTGTTGTTTGTAGGTAATGAAACATTATGTTAACTACAAAGCAGAAAAAAAAATGCAGAAAATGGATATGTTTTTGGACGTGGACTTTTTCAAGGGAACTTTTTGTTTTTTTGCTAGATTTCCGACGTGGCCACAGGTTAAGGTAAAAAGCAGTAAACTGCTCATATAACTTTAAAATATACCCTAAGTCATCTCTGGTGTTGTTTACAACAATCATTAATTTTACTGCTACGCAAAAATAAATCAGGTTACTCAAGACCTCTTTAGGATATTTGTGTTGGTTCAGGCTTTCTAGACATTCTACATTTTTTAAAGCTTTTCTGAAAGGAACAGAAATTTTAGGAATATAAACCACACGTTAAACACACCCATGCTCATGCATTAGCCTCTTCGAGAAATGCAACCTGGAGACAATCCACCAGGGAGCATCAATTTTTCTGATTTGTGGAGGTTTTCATAACACAACACGTACTGATTCCAATTGGGATCGCTCCCAATTTTGGCACCTAATCTCAGCTTTGCGCCGCTCGCTTTTATGCCGTGTTGCTGAGCCGTGAGGAAGCGCTCATGAAGCTCGGGTGCAGGCAGTAATGAAATCGCTCAGAGTGATTGAGGATTAGGTCTCACACTAACAGGTCTAAAGGCTTAGAGTTGAGAGGTTGTAGGAGATGGGCTGTGTGTTTGGTGACTGGCACCATCGTAACTTATTCATACAGCCAGATTTATTTTGAGACATGACTGGCAGAAACATGGTGGCAAATGGATATTTGTGTCAGCAGGTGTAAAAAAGTGATGTGTTTGAGATCTAAATCGCTATGGGACAGTACCGATATTTGATTTTGCCGTTAGTAGGAATGTTACTCTAATTAGTGGAAATTTAGTCTAGAGATCTATGGTCTTGTCAGAGATCCTATAAGTATAGGGACAGTTTTTTAGAAGCACTGGTGCAAAAATGTAGACTTTAGCCTGCAAGCAGAAAAAGTAAAAAGTATTCAAGCCATGGCACAATCTTTTTAATCATATACCACTCAATTTTCCTTTCTTTGGCAGTAATAAAGAGAATGATTCATATTCGGATTTTTATCATTTTAGAAGATTTGCCATAATTTGTGGCTTTAATGCCAAAATTGTAGGTTGCCTTTAACTTTTCTGAACAATGAAATGCAAATTTACATGGTCAAACTATGACAGCTTTGTCTGTAGTGAGGTGAACTCCTTGATAAAATAAATAAATAAATAAATCTCCTTGATGTTGTAGCCATAATCATAGAAACTGAGCGATATTGAAAAGAGCGAGATTTTCTGACCTGACTATAACCATTTCCAGAAATGCAATATGCAGCCAGACAAGACAAGACTTTACTTTTTTTTTTTTTGATGAAAGCTTCGTTTGCTTTTGTAGTAAATCATCTTCAGTAATTGCTTTAATCCTAGTCAGGGACACAGTGGCACAAGGTAGGGGAATTTTAAGCGTTGTCCATTTCCATGTAGGTTTCCTTTGGGTTCTCTGGGTTCCTCCTGTCTAGTAGATGGATTGGCTAAGCTAAATTGCTCCTAGGTTTAATGAGTGTGTGCATGTGATGTTCTCTGTGTGTGCATCTAGTGTTCTCTGGATTAGCTCCACATCCATCATGACCTGAACCATGATAAAGCAGGTACTGAAGATGAATATGGGTTTCAGAGGACTAATGACTAGACTCAGACTGATGAGAGTTTTGCATTTTGCTAAAAGATAAATGGATCCCAGTGGATTTCAAGGACACTGGCAGACATTTCCTATCTCGGTAAGCCTCTAAATACAAACTTAACTACCTTCAGATTTTCCTGACAGACCTGGATTGGATTCCATTTCCTTCTGTTGGATTAGATAGCTCTGACTCAGACCTTTTGAGCAATTTGACTGTGTAGGCTGTCTGACATTAGAGACTTAGAGATTAATCAGAGATCATGTCATTTTATGGTGATGATCTGTTTATAGGCTGCCTGGAAAAAAAAAGTGCTGGTGTGTGTCAGCAGAATTAATCCTGAGAAAGGAGTGTGAACTTACAAAGACTCCGCTGAATCTTATCCTGGCTTGGGGTGGTTTTGACCGGGAGCAAATTAGGGCTCTTTCTTTCTGAGACACTATCCTTAACATCGGTTTTCAAACCTATGTCACTTACATAAAGTCAATCAGTGTATTATATTTATGTAAACAAATTTCTATATGGTATACACATATATTTACATTGGACATGTTTTATTTTTTCATTGCGTTGACGTTTTTTGAATGATCATGACACGTTTGTTTCGGTGTTTGAAGTGTGTGTCATTACTGGTTATTTCCTCAGAGGTGTATTGTATGCATTGTATAATCTAATTGAGGGAATTTTTGCCATTTCTCAATCACTTTTTCAGACGCCCAGTTAGCATATATAAATCTAATACTTTGTAATATACATATATATTTTTTGGTTTTATTTTAAAGATTATGGGAAATAGCAATAAGTATTATTTACAGGTGTGGTGAGATGTGAGACGTTTCTAGGACATTACAATGTCCATACACACACACACACACACACACACACACACACACACACACACACACACACACACACACACACACACTAGGTAGCGGCACTGTCGTCTGTGGCACACTTCACGGATGGACGCTTCTACAGAGTGGACTTATAATAAGCACACAAGATGGATATTATTAAAAGGTATCAAATAAATATTCTAATACAGTGTCATTCTTTCCCTTTGTGGTTATTGACGCTTTGTGTGTAATATTTCATATTCTGAGATTATTGTGTCTAAAATTATGTCTAAAATTCCATTGATTACATAATTTCTTAATTATAAGAAATATATATTACATATACATATTACCAGCTTTTGACTAATTTCTACCAAGGTTTTTGCTACAAGTGAAGGAACTGTAAGCATTAAATTTGTCAGGAGTGTGTGGTGTTATTTTCTCTGCAGGTGGCTGAGGTTTGTCGAGTTTTTTATTTAGCAGCCAAATGTCAAGAAAGTAGCTTAGCTCACTAATTCATGTTGTCCCTCCTTTAAAAACTTCCCCTTAGGAACTCCTGCGCACTGTGGGATCCAAACGAGTGAAAATGCTTCATTTTTCAGTGTATTTCAAATTTAATACAAAACATGAATTGACATATTTAGGGTTACTTTACATGAATTATAAACACTATTGACATGAATTTTAACCCTAAATATATGTATTGTAAACCTGCCTATATTAACTGAATTTTAACTCTAACACTATTTACATAAATTTTAACCCTAACCATATTTACATAAATTACCTTTAACCCTATTTTCATGAATTTTAACTCTAACCTTAACTCTATTTGCATGAATTTTAACCTGTAACCTTATTTACATAAATTTTTACCTTTAACTCTATTTTCATCCATTTTAACTCTAACTCTATTTACATAAATGTTTGCCTTTAACTCTATTTTCATTCATTTGAACTCTAACCTTATCTCTGTTTACATTCATTTTAACCTTTAACCTTACTTATATGAATTTTAACCTTTAACT